>NW_026728989.1:315000-324670 GCF_030272615.1 Cryptomeria japonica | reverse complement strand
CCGACCTCGCGAGTATGCCTACATATCGAATCGGTCATCGGACCCAACTTCCGACTTCATCCATACCGTAGGGTCTTTGAGGTTGGCGCGGTGCGCTCAACCCGGGGAGTCGACCCAACGAAGCATACACCTCCCCTATATAAGCTATTTGTCCGATTCCCACACCTGTGTAGTTTGCACCTCCGATCAAGACATCGACCCCAACTTCCGAACTCGCCTCCAACGACCGAACCAGCGCCTTGGTGCGCACCTTGCAACGCACAGTGCCAACATTCGCCTTCCTGCACGTGGCAGGTCATCGGACCCAAATTCCGACCTCGCGAGTATGCCTACATATCGAATCGGTCATCGGACCCAACTTCCGACTTCATCCATACCGTAGGGTCTTTGAGGTTGGCGCGGTGCGCTCAACCCGGGGAGTCGACCCAACGAAGCATACACCTCCCCTATATAAGCTATTTGTCCGATTCCCACACCTGTGTAGCTTGCACCTCCGATCAGGACATCGACCCCAACTTCCGAACTCGACTAAAAAGACCGCACCAGCGCCTTGGTGTGCACCTTGCAACGCACAGTGTCAACATTCGCCTTCCTGCACATGGCAGGTCATCGGACCCAAATTCCGACCTCATGAGCATACCTACTAATCGAATTGGTCATCGGACCCAACTTCCGACTTCATCCATACCGTAGGGTCTTTGAGGTTGGCGCGGTGCGCTCAACCTGGGGAGTCGACCCATCGAAGCATACACCTCCCCTATATAAGCTATTTGTCCGATTCCGACACCTGTGTAGTTTGCACCTCCGCTCAGGACATCGACCCCAACTTCCGAACTCGCCTGCAACGACCGAACCAGCGCCTTGGTGCGCACCAAAAGTGCGCACTTTTGGAGGGCACTTTTGTGCGCTCCAAAGGTGCGCACTTTTGGAGGGCACTTTTCTGCGCTCCAAAGGTGCGCACTTTTGGAGGGCACTTTTTGGAGGGCACTTTTCTGCGCTCCAAAGGTGCGCACTTTTGGAGGGCACTTTTTGGAGGGCACTTTTCTGCGCTCCAAAGGTGCGCACTTTTGGAGGGCACTTTTTGGAGGGCACTTTTCTGCGCTCCAAAGGTGCGCACTTTTGGAGGGCACTTTTTGGAGGGCACTTTTCTGCGCTCCAAAGGTGCGCACTTTTGGAGGGCACTTTTCTGCGCTCCAAAGGTGCGCACTTTTGGAGGGCACTTTTTGGAGGGCACTTTTCTGCGCTCCAAAGGTGCGCACTTTTGGAGGGCACTTTTTGGAGGGCACTTTTCTGCGCTCCAAAGGTGCGCACTTTTGGAGGGCACTTTTTGGAGGGCACTTTTCTGCGCTCCAAAGGTGCGCACTTTTGGAGGGCACTTTTGTGCACTCCAAAGGTGCGCACTTTTGGAGGGCACTTTTCCTGTGCTCCAAAGGTGCACACCTAGGTGAGCACCTTCGACCACACCTTGTAGCACACCAAACTCTGACTTTCGACTTCATCCGCAATGCAGGGTCTTTGAGGTTGGCGCAATGCGCACAACCAGGGGAGTCGACCCATCAAACCCAACACCTCCCCTATATAAGCTATTTGTCTGATTCTCATACATGCGTAGCCTGCAGGAGCAATTAGGACATCGACCCCAACTTTCGGCTTCTAAACGAAAACAAGGTCTTTGAGGTTGGTGTAATGCGAACAACTAGGGGAGTCAACCCATCAAACCCAACACCTCCCCTATATAAGCTATTTGTCTGATTCTCATACATGTGTAGTCTACAGGAGCAATTAGGACATCGACCCCAACTTTTGACTTCTTAACGAAAACAAGGTCTTTGAGGTTGACGTAATGCGCACAACCAGGGGAGTCGACCCATCAAACCCAACACCTCCCCTATATAAGCTATTTGTCCGATTCTCATACATGTGTAGCCTGCAGGAGCCATTAGGACATTGACCCCAACTTTTGACTTCTTAACGAAAACAAGGTCTTTGAGGTTGGCGTAATGCGCACAACCAAGGGAGTTGACCCATCAAACCCAACACCTCCCCTATATAAGCTATTTGTCTGATTCTCATACATGTGTAGCCTGCAACAACGATTAGGACATCCACCCCAACTTCTGAATTCGTCTGCGTTGACCGCACCAAAGGTGCACGCCTTGGTGCTCACCAAAATCCGACTTCCGACTTCTTCTGCTATGCGGGGTCTTTGAGGTTGGCGCAGTGCGCACAACCAGGGGAGTCAACCCACCGAATGCAACACCTCCCCTATATAAGCTATTTGTCTGATTCTCATACATGCGTAGACTGCAGCAATGATTAGGACATCCACCCCAACTTTTGACTTCTTAAACAAGACAGGGTCTTTGAAGTTGGTGCAGTGCACACAACCAGGGGAGTCGACCCATCAAACGCAACACCTCCCCTATATAAAGCTATTTGTCCGATTCTCATACGTGTAGTCTGCAGCAGCGATTAGGACATCGACCCCAACTTCCGAATTCGTTTGCATTGACCGCACCAAAGGTGCACGCCTTGGTGTGCACCCTGGAGTGCACTTTGGTGCTCACCTCGGTGCACACTTTGGTGTGCACCTCGGTGTGCACCAAAGGTGCGCACCTTGGAGCGCACCAAAGGTGTACACTTTGGAGCGCACCACATAGGGTCTTTGAGAGGTTGGCGCAGTGCGCACACCAAGGTGGGTGTTGAGGTGCGTGCCGAGGTGGGTGGGTGCTAGGGTGCGCTCCATGGTGGGTGCCAGGGTGGGTGCGTGCTAGGGTGGATTCCAAAGAGGGTCATAGGGTGGGTGCCAAGGTGGGTTGGTGATATAGTGGGTTCAAAGGTGGGTACTAGGGTGGGTTCCAAGGTGGGTCACAAGTTGGGTGCCAGGATGCGTGGGTGTTAGGTTGGGTGCCAAGGTGGGCTCCTGCGTGGGTGGGTGCTAGGGTGGGTTTCAAGGTGGACGCGAGGGCGGGTGCCAAGGTGGGTAACAAGTTGGGTGTTAGGATGGGTGAGTGCTAGAGTGGGTGCCAAGGTGGGTGGGTGCTAAGGTGGATGCCAAGGTGGTTCACAGGGTGGGTGGGTTCTAGGGTGAGTTCCAAGGTGGGTCACAGGTTCAGTGCTAGGGTGGGTGTCAAGGCGGGTGTCGAGGTGCCTGGGTGCTAGGGTGTGGATGCCAATGTGGGTCATAGGGTGGGTACTAGGGTGGGCTGCAATGTGGGTGCCAAGGTGGGTAACATGCTCGGTGGGTTCTAAATTGGGTGCCAGGGTGGGTGTGCACCCACCTTGCCCGAGGTGGGTGCCAAGGTGCCAGTGTGGGTGGGTGCTAAGGTGGATGCCAAGGTGGGTGAGAAGGTGGGTGATAGGTTGAGTGGTAGGATGGGTGGGTGCCAAGATGGGTCACAGGGTGGGTGCAAGGGTGGGTAGGTGCTAGGGTTGGTGTCAGGGTGGGTGGGTGCTAGGTTGGGTTCCAAGGTGGGTGCGAGGGTGAGTGTCAAGGTGGGTCACAGGTTAGGTGCTAGGATGGGTGAGTGCTAGGGTGCAAAGGTGCCAGGGTGGGTGCTAGGATGGGTCGATGCTAGGGTGAGTGGCAAGGTGGGTCCACAAGTGTCAAGGTGGGTGCCGAGGTGGGTGCCAAGTCGGCGACTGCTATGGTGGATGCCAAGGTGGGTCACGGGGTGGGTGCCAAGTTGCTAGGTTGGGTTCCAAGGTGGGTGCCAACGTGGGTGCTAGGGTGCGTGGGTTAAAGGGTGTGTCACAACGTGGGTGCCAGGATGGGTGCGCACCCACACTGGCCAAGACGGGTGCGGGTGCAAGGTTGGGTTCCAAGCCCGGTCACAGGCTGGGTGCTAGGATGGGTGGGTGCCAAGGTGGGCACCAGGGTGGGTGCACCCACCCTGGCCAAGGTGGGTCACGGGGTGGGTCCTAGGGTGGGTAACGGGGTGGGTACTAAGGTGCGTGCCAAGGTGGGTCATAGGGTGGGTGCCAAGGTGGGCACCAGGGTGGGTGTGCACCAACCCTAGCCAGGGTAGGTCACGGGGTGGTTGTCGGGGTGGGCGTCAAGGAGCCAAGGTGGGTGGCAAGTAGCCAAGTTGCGTGCCAAGGTGGGTGTCGGGGTGGGTGCCAAGGATCCAAGGTGGGTGCCAAGGAACCAAGGTGGGTGTCTGGGTGGGTGCCGAGGTGGGAGCCAGGGTGGGTCCCAAGGTGAGTGCAAAGGTGGGTGCCAGGGTCAAGGTGAGTGCCAATGTGGGTTCCAAGGTGCCAGGGTCAGGGTGAGTGCCAATGTGGGTTCAAAGGTGCTAAGTTGGGTGCGAGGTTGGGTGCGAGGGTGGGTGGGTGCCAAGGTGTGCTAGGTGGAAGCCCGGGTGGGTCGGCATCCCATGGGTGTCGAGTTGGGTGCCTGATGGGTGCTTCTTGTCAAGTTTTAGTCGTCGGGACTCATTTCGAGCCTTAGAGGTCGTTTCTTGTCCGGTTGCCCTGTCTTCGACCTGGGAACCCAATTTTGGTCCTCGGGTCCCATTTTTTTTTGTCTCGCATCCCACTTTTGGCCTGTGGCCTTTTCGGGGTCGATTCTCGTTTTGGGCATCAGAGCATGTTTCTTCTCCTAAAACCCAATATTTGTTTATTAAGTCTCGGAACACATTTTTGTTCTCGTGGACCCATCATGGGTCTTGGAACGCATTTGTGGTCCTTGGGTCCCATTTTGCATCCCGAAACTTGTGTTTTGGTGCTTGATCCCTATTTTGGGTGCCCACCTTGCACCAAGTGCGCACCCGGGGCAAACCGAGCGCCTTGGTGCACCGGGGCAAGATCGAGCGTGCACCCGAGGCGCCCCGAACATGCACCAAGGTGCACTCGGCCCACATGTGAGCGCAGGTCGTTGCGCCCGAGGTGGTGTGTGGGCACCGCGTTGCAGACGGGACACTGCACGCACACGACGCCCCCTCCAGGTGCACGCACGTAGGCCGGGCCGGGTGCACACCCGACGCCCTAGCAAGGTGCGCGCACCCGGGCAGGGCTCACACTTGGCGAACGGGGCGCACTTCGCGAGGGAGGGTGTGCACCTCGACGGGGGTGGGTGGCCGGGGTGGATTCGCACGTGGGTCGCGGTTTGCTAAGTACACACTGCGACAAGCTCATAACGGGTGCGATCATACCAGCGTTAGTGCACCGGATCCCATCAGAACTCCGCAGTTAAGCGCGCTTGGGCCGGAGTAGTACTGGGATGGGTGACCTCCCGGGAAGTCCCGGTGTTGCACCCTTTTTTAGTTTTTCGCCGGGCGTCGCAATGCTATTTGAATAAACCTTTTGCCCGTTTGCGTTCTCGTCGGGGCCGGGCCGGGCCGGGGTGCGCTGCCCGCACTACCGCGCGCGCGGGGGCGACACCGAGCGCGCACCCGAGGCGCCCCGAGCACACAGGCCACGGTGCAACCCGGGCGTTGTGCGCGCACCCAGGTGCGCCCGAGGTGCTGCGCGCGCACCCAGGTGAAATCGGTGTGCACCTCGGCCAGTGCGCGCTCGGTCGAGTCGCGCACGTTGGCCAAGGTGCACGGTGATGTTTCTTACTCTAAGGTTCCGCACCAGACGCCCGGGACAGGTGAGCGAAGCTGGGCGGGGCCGGGTGCGCGGCCGGGGCAGGTGCACGCAGCTGGAGAGAGCTTTGGAGCACACTTCGGAGCGCACCAATGATGCGCTCCATTCAAAAGTTTCCTGAAAAGGCAAAAAAAGTTGAGATTATAGAATTTCCCACTTGAGAGATTGTAAAAAAAAAAAATTTAAAATGAAGGAAACGCGGGTGCCAAGGTGTGCGCAGCCCAGCCAAGGTGTGCGCACCAAGGCGCCCACCCTGGCGAAGGTGCACGCAAGGTGCGCACCCGAGGCAAACCGGACAATTAACCCAACTTTCGACTTCGCGCGCACCTTGGAGCGCACTTCGGAGCGCTCCTTGGTGCGCACCAATCTTGGGCACCTCGGAGTGCACCATGGCGCCCACCAAGGTGCGCACCCGGGGCAAACCGAGCTCCGACTTCGTGCGCACCTTGGAGCGCACGAAAGGTGCGCACCATGGCGCCCACCAAGGTGCGCAGCCCAGCCAAGGCGTGCGCATCAAGGTGCGCACCCTGGCGAAGGTGCGCACCCGGGGCAAACCGAGCTCCGACTTCGTGCGCACCTTGGAGCGCACAAAAGGTGCGCAACCCAGCCAAGGTGTGCGCACCCCGGTCAAACCGAGCTCCGAATCGTGCGCACCAGAGGTGCACGCCATCGTGCGCACCTTGGAGCACACTTCGGAGCCCTCCTTGGTGCGCGCCGATGTTGCGCACCTCGGAGCGCACCCGGGGAAAACAATGCAATTAACCCGACTTTCGACTTCGTGGGCACCTCGGAGCGCTCTCGGGTTCGCACCTCGGAGCACACCGAGGTGCGCACCTTTGATGCGCTGCCTTCACCAATTTCCAGAAAAGGCAAGAAAACATTGAGAAGGTGTGCGCACCGAGGTGCCCACCCTGGCGAAGGTGCACGCGAGGTGCGCACCCGGGGCAAACCGGGCTCCGACTTCGTGCACGCCGCACCTTGGAGCACACTTCGGAGCGCTCCTTGGTGCGCACCAGGGCGCGCAACCCAGCCGAGGTGCCCACCCCGGCGAAGGTGCACGCGAGGTGCGCACCCGGGGCAAACCGGGCTCCGACTTCGTGCACGCCATGGTGCCCACCGCGGCGAAGGTGCACGCGAGGTGCGCACCCGGGGCAAACCGGGCTCCGACTTCGTGCACGCCGCACCTTGGAGCACACTTCGGAGCGCTCCTTGGTGCGCACCATGGTGCCCACCAGGGCGCGCAACCCCGCCGAAGGTGCACGCGAGGTGCGCACCCGGGGCAAACCGGGCTCCGACTTCGTGCACGCCGCACCTTGGAGCACACTTCGGAGCGCTCCTTGGTGCGCACCATGGTGCCCACCAGGGCGCGCAACCCCGCCGAAGGTGCACGCGAGGTGCGCACCCGGGGCAAACCGGGCTCCGACTTCGTGCACGCCATGGTGCGCACCGCGGCGAAGGTGCGCACCCGGGGCAAACCGGGCTCCGACTTCGTGCACGCCGCACCTTGGAGCACACTTCGGAGCGCTCCTTGGTGCGCACCAGGGCGCGCAACCCAGCCGAGGTGCCCACCCCGGCGAAGGTGCACGCGAGGTGCGTACCCGGGGCAAACCGGGCTCCGACTTCGTGCACGCCGCACCTTGGAGCACACTTCGGAGCGCTCCTTGGTGCGCACCATGGTGCCCACCAGGCCGCGCAACCCAGCCAAGGTGTGCGCACCAAGGTGCACGCGAGGTGCGCACCCGGGGCAAACCGGGGTCCGACTTCGTGCACGCCGCACCTTGGAGCACACATCGGGGCGCTCCCGGGTTCGCACCGGCGTTGCGCACCGTGGTGGGCACCTCGGAGCACACCAAGGTGGGCAGCGAGGTGCGCACCTTTGATGCGATGCCTTCACTAATTTCCATAAAAGGCAAAAAAAAAACGAGATTTTAAAATTTCCGTTTTGAAAGATAGTGAGAAAAAGGGAATGCTGGTGCCATCTTGAGCCCGCCCTGGTGCGCAGCCCAGCCAAGGTGTGCGCACCAAGGTGCCCACCCTGGCGAAGGTGCGCGCCCGGGCAATTAACCCAACTTCCAACTTCGCGCGCGCCAGGGTGGGAGCGCACCCAACAACCGGGCCTGGGAAGAGCCAATGCGAGAAACCCCACCAAACGCTCTGACAAAAAAAGAGGGGGCGCTCCAGTAACCCCGCTTCGGAGCGCACCCTGGGCAAACCCAGCCAAGGTGCCCACCCCGGCCAAGGTGCAGGCGAGGTGCGCACCCGGGGCAAACCGGGCTCCGACAACGTGCACGCCGCACCTTGGAGCACACTTCGTAGCGCTCCCGGGTGCGCACCTCAGAGCACACCAAGGTGGGCAGCGAGGTGCGCACCTTTGATGCGCTGCCTTCACTAATTTCCAGAAAAGGCAAAAAAAAAAGGAGATTTTAAAATTTCCGTTTTGAAAGATAGTGAAAAAAACGGAACGCGCGTGCCATCTTGAGCCCGCCCTGGTGCGCAGCCCAGGTAAGGTGCCCACCCTGGCAAAGGTGCGCACCCGGGCAATTAACCCTACTTCCGACTTCGTGCGCGCCAGGGTGGCAACCGGGCCTCGGAAGAGCCAATGCGAGAAACCCCACCAAACGCTCCGACAAAAAAAGAGGCGGCGCTCCAATAACCCCGCTTCGGAGCGCAGCCGGGGCAAACCCAGCCAAGGTGCCCACCCCGACGAAGGTGCACGCGAGGTGCGCACCCGGGGCAAACCGGGCTCCGACAACGTGCACGCAGCACCTTGGAGCACACTTCGAAGCACTCCCGGGTGCCCACCGGCGTTGCGCACCGTGGTGGGCAGCGAGGTGCGCACCTTTGATGCGCTGCCTTCACTAATTTCCAGAAAAAGGCAAAAAAAAATGAGATTTTAAAATTTCCGTTTTGAAAGATAGTGAAAAAAAAGGAACGCGGGTGCCATCTTGAGCCCGCCCTGGTGCGCAGCCCAGGCAAGGCATGCGCACCAAGGTGCCCACCCGAGGTGCACACCCGGGGCAAACCGGGCTCCGACTTCGTGCAGGCCGCACCTTGGAGCACACTTCGGAGCGCTCCTTGGTGCGCACCATGGTGCCCACCAGGGCGCGCAACCCAGCCAAGGTCTGCACACCAAGGTGCCCACCCCGGCGAAGGTGCACGCGAGGTGCGCACCCGGGGCAAACCGGGCTCCGACTTCGTGCACGCCATGGTGCCCACCGCGGCGAAGGTGCACGCGAGGTGCGCACCCGGGGCAAACCGGGCTCCGACTTCGTGCACGCCGCACCTTGGAGCACACTTCGGAGCGCTCCTTGGTGCGCACCATGGTGCCCACCAGGGCGCGCAACCCAGCCAAGGTGTGCGCACCAAGGTGCACGCGAGGTGCGCACCCGGGGCAAACCGGGGTCCGACTTCGTGCACGCCGCACCTTGGAGCACACATCGGAGCGCTCCCAGGTTCGCACCAGCGTTGCGCACCTTTGATGCGCTGCCTTCACTAATTTCCAGAAAAGGCAAAAAAAAACGAGATTTTAAAATTTCCGTTCTGAAAGATAGTGAAAAAAACGGAACGCGGGTGCCATCTTGAGCCCTTCCTGGTGCGCAGCCCAGGCAAGTTGTGCGCACCAAGGTGCCCACCCTGGCGGAGGTGCGCGCCCGGGGCAATCCGGGCTCCGACTTCGTGCACTGCATGGTGCCCACCAAGGCGCGCAACCCAGCCAAGGTGCCCACCGCAGCGAAGGTGCACGCGAGGTGCGCACCCGAGGTGCACACCCGGGGCAAACCGGGCTCCGACTTCGTGCACGCCGCACCTTGGAGCACACTTCAGAGCGCTCCTTGGTGCGCACCAGGGCGCGCAACCCAACCAAGGTTTGCACACCAAGGTGCTCACCCCGGCGAAGGTGCACGCGAGGTGCGCACCCGGGGCAAACCGGGCTCGGACTTCGTGCACGCCGCACCTTGGAGCACACATCGGAGCGCTCCCGGGTTCGCACCAGCATTGCGCACCTTTGATGCGCTCCAATAACCCCACTTCGGAGCGCACCAGAAACCCCACTGGACGCTTGGGCAAAAATGTAATGCGCACC
>NW_026728989.1:290000-305000 GCF_030272615.1 Cryptomeria japonica | reverse complement strand
CACCGCATAGGAATCGGGATGCGAGGCGAGGGATGCGGCGGGAAGGCCCCGACGGCTAAACGGAAGAGGCTGCAGGGCCGCCTCGGAATGGTCCAAGCATCGGATGCGATTGGGACGACTACCAGTGCCAACCCCTTATCCCGCGATGCGTCCGATACACAGATAGTTCCAAGGCGGCCGAGGAGCCTCACCGCATATCAATCGGGGTGCGAGGCGAGGGATGGGGCGGGAAGGCCCCAACGGCTAGACGGAAGAGGCTTCAGGGCCACCTCGGAATGGTCCAAGCATCGGACGCGCTTGGGGCGACTGCCAGTGCCAACCCCTTATCCCGCGATGCGTCCGATACACAGATGGTTCCAAGGCGGCCGAGGAGCCTCACCGCATAGCAATCGGGGGTGCGAGGCGAGGGATGGGGCGGGAAGGCCCCAACGGCTAGACGGAAGAGGCTTCAGGGCCGCCTAGGAATGGTCCAAGCATCGGACACGCTTGGGGCGACTACCAGTGACAGCCCCCTATCCCGCGATGCGTCCGATACGAAGATGGTTCCAAGGCGGCCGAGGAGCCTCACCGCATAGCAATCGGGGTGCGAGGTGGGGGATGCGGCGAGATGGCCCCAACGGCTAGACGGAAGAGGCCACAGGGCCGCGTCGGAATAGTCCAAGCATCGGACGCGCTTGGGGCGACTACCAGTGACAACCCCTTATCCCGCGATGCGTCCGATACGAAGATAGTTCCAAGGCGGCCGAGGAGCCTCACCGCATAGCAATCGGGGTGCGAGGTGGGGGATGCGGCGAGATGGCCCCAACGGCTAGACGGAAGAGGCTGCAGGGCCGCCTCGGAATAGTCCAAGCATCGGACGCGCTTGGGGCCACTACCAGTGACAACCCCTTATCCCGCAATGCGTCCGATACGAAGATAGTTCCAAGGCGGCCGAAGAGCCTCACCGCATAGCAATCGGGGTGCGAGGTGGGGGATGCGGCGAGATGGCCCCAACGGCTAGACGGAAGAGGCCACAGGGCCGCCTCGGAATAGTCCAAGCATCGGACGCGCTTGGGGCGACTACCAGTGACAACCCCTTATCCCGCGATGCGTCCGATACGAAGATAGTTCCCAGGCGGCCGAGGAGCCTCACCGCATAGCAATCGGGGTGCGAGGCGAGGGATGCGGCGAGATGGCCCCAAAGGCTAGACGGAAGAGGCTGCAGGGCTGCCTCGGAATAGTCCAAGCATCGGACGCGCTTGGGGCGACTACCACTGCCAACCCCTTATCCCGCGATGCGTCGGATACACAGATAGTTCCGAGGCGGCCGAGGAGGTGGGGGATGCAGCGAGATGGCCCCAACGGCTAGACGGAAGAGGCTGCAGGGCCGCCTCGGAATAGTCCAAGCATCGGACGCGCTTGGGGCGACTACCAGTGACAACCCCTTATCCCGCGATGCGTCCGATACACAGATAGTTCCGAGGCGGCCAAGGAGCCTCACCGCATAGCAATCGTGGTGCGAGGTGGGGGATGCGGCGAGATGGCCCCAACGGCTAGACGGAAGAGGCTGCAGGGCCGCCTCGGAATGGTCCAAGCATCGGATGCGCTTGGGGCGACTACCACTGCCAACCCCTTATCCCGCGATGCGTCCGATACACAGATAGTTCCAAGGCGGCCGAGGAGCCTCACAGCATAGCAATCAGGGTGCGAGGCGAGGGATGCGGCGAGAAAGCCCCAACGGCTAGAGGGAAGAGGCTTCAGGTCCGCCTCGGAATGGTCCAAGCATCGGACGCGCTTGGGGCGACTACCAGTGACAACCCCTTATCCCGCGACGCGTCCGATACACAGATAGTTCCAAGGCGGCCGAGGAGCCTCACCGCATAGCAATCGGGGTGCGAGGCGAGGGATGCGGCGAGAAGGACCCAACGGCTACACGGAAGAGGCTTCGGGGCCGCCTCGGAATGGTCCAAGCATCGGACGCGCTTGGGGCGACTACCAGTGACAACCCCTTATCCCGCGACGCGTCCGATACACAGATAGTTCCAAGGCGGCCGAGGAGCCTCACCGCATAGCAATCGGGGTGCGAGGCGAGGGATGCGGCGAGAAGGACCCAACGGCTACACGGAAGAGGCTTCGGGGCCGCCTCGGAATGGTCCAAGCATCGGACGCGCTTGGGGCGACTACCAGTGACAACCCCTTATCCCGCGACGCGTCCGATACACAGATAGTTCCAAGGCGGCCGAGGAGCCTCACCGCATAGCAATCGGGGTGCGAGGCGAGGGATGCGGCGAGAAGGACCCAACGGCTAGACGGAAGAGGCTTCGGGTCCGCCTCGGAATGGTCCAAGCATCGGACGCGCTTGGGGCGACTACCAGTGACAACCCCTTATCCCGCGACGCGTCCGATACACAGATAGTTCCAAGGCGGCCGAGGAGCCTCACCGCATAGCAATCGGGGTGCGAGGCGAGGGATGCGGCGAGAAGGACCCAACGGCTAGACGGAAGAGGCTTCGGGTCCGCCTCGGAATGGTCCAAGCATCGGACGCGCTTGGGGCGACTACCAGTGACAACCCCTTATCCCGCGACGCGTCCGATACACAGATAGTTCCAAGGCGGCCGAGGAGCCTCACCGCATAGCAATCGGGGTGCGAGGCGAGGGATGCGGCGAGAAGGACCCAACGGCTAGACGGAAGAGGCTTCGGGTCCGCCTCGGAATGGTCCAAGCATCGGACGCGCTTGGGGCGACTACCAGTGACAACCCCTTATCCCGCGACGCGTCCGATACACAGATAGTTCCGAGGCGGCCGAGGAGCCTCACCGCATAGCAATCGGGGTGCGAGGCGAAGGATGCGGCGAGAAGGACCCAACGGCTAGACGGAAGAGGCTTCGGGTCCGCCTCGGAATGGTCTAAGCATCGGACGCGCTTGGGGCGACTACCAGTGACAACCCCTTATCCCGCGACGCGTCCGATACACAGATAGTTCCAAGGCGGCCGAGGAGCCTCACCGCATAGCAATCGGGGTGCGAGGCGAGGGATGCGGCGAGAAGGACCCAACGGCTAGACGGAAGAGGCTTCAGGGCCGCCTCGGAATGGTCCAAGCATCGAACGCGCTTGGGGCGACTACCAGTGACAACCCCTTATCCCGCGACGCGTCCGATACACAGATAGTTCCGAGGCGGCCGAGGAGCCTCACCGCATAGCAATCGGGGTGCGAGGCGAGGGATGCGGCGAGAAGGACCCAACGGCTAGACGGAAGAGGCTTCAGGGCCGCCTCGGAATGGTCCAAGCATCGGACGCGCTTGGGGCGACTACCAGTGACAACCCCTTATCCCGCGACGCGTCCGATACACAGATAGTTCCGAGGCGGCCGAGGAGCCTCACCGCATAGCAATCGGGGTGCGAGGCGAGGGATGCGGCGAGAAGGACCCAACGGCTAGACGGAAGAGGCTTCAGGGCCGCCTCGGAATGGTCCAAGCATCGGACGCGCTTGGGGCGACTACCAATGACAACCCCTTATCCCGCGACGCGTCCGATACACAGATAGTTCCGAGGCGGCCGAGGAGCCTCACCGCATAGCAATCGGGGTGCGAGGCGAGGGATGCGGCGAGAAGGACCCAACGGCTAGACGGAAGAGGCTTCAGGGCCGCCTCGGAATGGTCCAAGCATCGGACGCGCTTGGGGCGACTACCAGTGACAACCCCTTATCCCGCGACGCGTCCGATACACAGATAGTTCCGAGGCGGCCGAGGAGCCTCACCGCATAGCAATCGGGGTGCGAGGCGAGGGATGCGGCGAGAAGGACCCAACGGCTAGACGGAAGAGGCTTCAGGGCCGCCTCGGAATGGTCCAAGCATCGGACGCGCTTGGGGCGACTACCGTTGCCAACCCCTTATCCCGCGATGCGTCTGATACACAGATAGTTCCGAGGCGGCCGAGGAGCCTCACCGCATAGCAATCGGGTTGCGAGGCAGATTATTGGGAAGGGAACCCCCTGGGATGCGGCTCAAGCAGTGCCCAAAGGGACTGGAATGCGGAATCACATCGAGAGACCCAAATGCTATACGAGGGCTCAAATCGAATTATCGATTTGGCCACGACATGGACGCATCGGAACGACTACCTTTGCCGAACCACTCGCAATTGCATCCATACCGAAACCAATAGACATTTCCGTTAGAGCCCTCGCATAGCATTCGGGAATCTCGCATGCCCCTCTAAATCGACCAATGCTGGCGCTCAATGAAAATCCGAGCGCTACCACCGTTCGAGCGCCAGCATTGGTCGAGTTAGAGGGGCACGGGGGAGAATGCTCCAGTCAACACCTCCCCTATATAAGTTATTTGTCCGATTCTCGCACAACCGTAGTCTGCCTCGTCGAATCAAACAACGGTCCCAGATTCCGACTTCCGTTCCGTAGAGACCCAAAAGCTAGATGGAGGCTCGCAAGAAAGAGAGTCGGCGCATAGCAATCGGGTTTCTCGAACGTTTAGGGACCGAGCTCACTTGCGGATAGGGCAAAATCCGCCAAGCAACCCAAAAGCTAGACGGGGGCTCGAATCGAATCGCCTAGGCGGCCACAACAACGACGTGTTGGATCGACTACCAGTGCCAAACCATTCAGCAAGACTAGTCTGTGTCGAGGCCGGATAGAGATTCTCAGAGAGCGCCCGCATAGCATTTAGGAGACCTGCCGCGTCCCTCACACTCGACAAATGGTGGTGCACGTTTATAAATCCGAGCGATCCCAACCCTTTCAAGCACCAACATCGGTCGAGATAGAGGGGCACGGAGGGGGCTGCGTGAGACAACACAGTCCCCTATATAAGTTATTTGTCCGATTCTCACACATCCGAAGAATGGTCATCAAATCGGACAACAGCCCAAACTTCCGACTTCCGTCCCAGAAAGCCCAAGAGCTATCTAAAACGTTCATGGCCGGAACTCGATCGCGGCTATACCAGTCCGCCAAGCAACCCAAAAGCTAGACTGGAGCTCTAGTCGAATCACCTCTGTGGCCATTGCAAGGACGTGTTGGAGCGACTACCATTGCCGAACCATTCCGCAGGTCGAGTCCATACCAAGGCCGCATAGAGATTCACGATGAGCTCCTGCATAGCAATCAGGAGACTTGCCGTGTCCATCACAATCGATAAATCCTGGTGCAAGATTTTTGCATCCGAGCGCTCCAACCAGTCGAGCACCAGCATCAATCGACATAAACGGGCACGGGGGGAGGATGCTCGAGAACACTACCTCCCCTATATAAGTTATTTGTCCGATTCTCAAGCAGCCGAAGTCTGGTCATCGAATCGGGTCAAAGACCACAACTTCCGACTTTACCCACAATGCAAGTCATCGAATCGAACATCGGCCCCCGAGTCGGACTCCATGCGTATGTCAGGTCATCGGACCCAAATTCCGCCTTCCTGCGCATGGCGGGCCATCAATATCAACTCGGTCATCGGACCCAAACTCCGCCTTTTTGCGTATGGCACGCCTTCAAATCGGTCATCGGACCCAAATTCCGCCTTCCTGTGCATGGCGGGCCATCAACATCAACTCGGTCATCGGACCCAAATTCCGCCTTTCTGCGCATGGCACGCCATCAACTCGGTCATCGGACCCAAATTCCGCCTTCCTGCGCATGGCAGGTCATCGGACACAAATTCAGACCTCGCCAATATGCCTACGTATCGAATCGGTCATCGGACCCAACTTCCGACTTCATCCATACTGTAGGGTCTTTGAGGTTGGCGCGGTGCGCTCAACCCAGGGAGTCGACCCATCGAAGCATACACCTCCCCTATATAAGCTATTTGTCCGATTCCCACACCTGTGTAGTTTGCACCTCTGACCAGGACATCGACCCCAACTTCCGAACTCGACTGCAACGACGGCACCAGCGCCTTGGTGCGCACCTTGCGACGCACAGTCCCAACATTCGCCTTCCTGCACATGGCAGGTCATCGGACCCAAATTCCGACCTCGCGAGTATGCCTACATATCGAATCGGTCATCGGACCCAACTTCCGACTTCATCCATACCGTAGGGTCTTTGAGGTTGGCGCGGTGCGCTCAACCCGGGGAGTCGACCCAACGAAGCATACACCTCCCCTATATAAGCTATTTGTCCGATTCCCACACCTGTGTAGTTTGCACCTCCGATCAAGACATCGACCCCAACTTCCGAACTCGCCTCCAACGACCGAACCAGCGCCTTGGTGCGCACCTTGCAACGCACAGTGCCAACATTCGCCTTCCTGCACGTGGCAGGTCATCGGACCCAAATTCCGACCTCGCGAGTATGCCTACATATCGAATCGGTCATCGGACCCAACTTCCGACTTCATCCATACCGTAGGGTCTTTGAGGTTGGCGCGGTGCGCTCAACCCGGGGAGTCGACCCAACGAAGCATACACCTCCCCTATATAAGCTATTTGTCCGATTCCCACACCTGTGTAGCTTGCACCTCCGATCAGGACATCGACCCCAACTTCCGAACTCGACTAAAAAGACCGCACCAGCGCCTTGGTGTGCACCTTGCAACGCACAGTGTCAACATTCGCCTTCCTGCACATGGCAGGTCATCGGACCCAAATTCCGACCTCATGAGCATACCTACTAATCGAATTGGTCATCGGACCCAACTTCCGACTTCATCCATACCGTAGGGTCTTTGAGGTTGGCGCGGTGCGCTCAACCTGGGGAGTCGACCCATCGAAGCATACACCTCCCCTATATAAGCTATTTGTCCGATTCCGACACCTGTGTAGTTTGCACCTCCGCTCAGGACATCGACCCCAACTTCCGAACTCGCCTGCAACGACCGAACCAGCGCCTTGGTGCGCACCAAAAGTGCGCACTTTTGGAGGGCACTTTTGTGCGCTCCAAAGGTGCGCACTTTTGGAGGGCACTTTTCTGCGCTCCAAAGGTGCGCACTTTTGGAGGGCACTTTTTGGAGGGCACTTTTCTGCGCTCCAAAGGTGCGCACTTTTGGAGGGCACTTTTTGGAGGGCACTTTTCTGCGCTCCAAAGGTGCGCACTTTTGGAGGGCACTTTTTGGAGGGCACTTTTCTGCGCTCCAAAGGTGCGCACTTTTGGAGGGCACTTTTTGGAGGGCACTTTTCTGCGCTCCAAAGGTGCGCACTTTTGGAGGGCACTTTTTGGAGGGCACTTTTCTGCGCTCCAAAGGTGCGCACTTTTGGAGGGCACTTTTCTGCGCTCCAAAGGTGCGCACTTTTGGAGGGCACTTTTTGGAGGGCACTTTTCTGCGCTCCAAAGGTGCGCACTTTTGGAGGGCACTTTTTGGAGGGCACTTTTCTGCGCTCCAAAGGTGCGCACTTTTGGAGGGCACTTTTTGGAGGGCACTTTTCTGCGCTCCAAAGGTGCGCACTTTTGGAGGGCACTTTTGTGCACTCCAAAGGTGCGCACTTTTGGAGGGCACTTTTCCTGTGCTCCAAAGGTGCACACCTAGGTGAGCACCTTCGACCACACCTTGTAGCACACCAAACTCTGACTTTCGACTTCATCCGCAATGCAGGGTCTTTGAGGTTGGCGCAATGCGCACAACCAGGGGAGTCGACCCATCAAACCCAACACCTCCCCTATATAAGCTATTTGTCTGATTCTCATACATGCGTAGCCTGCAGGAGCAATTAGGACATCGACCCCAACTTTCGGCTTCTAAACGAAAACAAGGTCTTTGAGGTTGGTGTAATGCGAACAACTAGGGGAGTCAACCCATCAAACCCAACACCTCCCCTATATAAGCTATTTGTCTGATTCTCATACATGTGTAGTCTACAGGAGCAATTAGGACATCGACCCCAACTTTTGACTTCTTAACGAAAACAAGGTCTTTGAGGTTGACGTAATGCGCACAACCAGGGGAGTCGACCCATCAAACCCAACACCTCCCCTATATAAGCTATTTGTCCGATTCTCATACATGTGTAGCCTGCAGGAGCCATTAGGACATTGACCCCAACTTTTGACTTCTTAACGAAAACAAGGTCTTTGAGGTTGGCGTAATGCGCACAACCAAGGGAGTTGACCCATCAAACCCAACACCTCCCCTATATAAGCTATTTGTCTGATTCTCATACATGTGTAGCCTGCAACAACGATTAGGACATCCACCCCAACTTCTGAATTCGTCTGCGTTGACCGCACCAAAGGTGCACGCCTTGGTGCTCACCAAAATCCGACTTCCGACTTCTTCTGCTATGCGGGGTCTTTGAGGTTGGCGCAGTGCGCACAACCAGGGGAGTCAACCCACCGAATGCAACACCTCCCCTATATAAGCTATTTGTCTGATTCTCATACATGCGTAGACTGCAGCAATGATTAGGACATCCACCCCAACTTTTGACTTCTTAAACAAGACAGGGTCTTTGAAGTTGGTGCAGTGCACACAACCAGGGGAGTCGACCCATCAAACGCAACACCTCCCCTATATAAAGCTATTTGTCCGATTCTCATACGTGTAGTCTGCAGCAGCGATTAGGACATCGACCCCAACTTCCGAATTCGTTTGCATTGACCGCACCAAAGGTGCACGCCTTGGTGTGCACCCTGGAGTGCACTTTGGTGCTCACCTCGGTGCACACTTTGGTGTGCACCTCGGTGTGCACCAAAGGTGCGCACCTTGGAGCGCACCAAAGGTGTACACTTTGGAGCGCACCACATAGGGTCTTTGAGAGGTTGGCGCAGTGCGCACACCAAGGTGGGTGTTGAGGTGCGTGCCGAGGTGGGTGGGTGCTAGGGTGCGCTCCATGGTGGGTGCCAGGGTGGGTGCGTGCTAGGGTGGATTCCAAAGAGGGTCATAGGGTGGGTGCCAAGGTGGGTTGGTGATATAGTGGGTTCAAAGGTGGGTACTAGGGTGGGTTCCAAGGTGGGTCACAAGTTGGGTGCCAGGATGCGTGGGTGTTAGGTTGGGTGCCAAGGTGGGCTCCTGCGTGGGTGGGTGCTAGGGTGGGTTTCAAGGTGGACGCGAGGGCGGGTGCCAAGGTGGGTAACAAGTTGGGTGTTAGGATGGGTGAGTGCTAGAGTGGGTGCCAAGGTGGGTGGGTGCTAAGGTGGATGCCAAGGTGGTTCACAGGGTGGGTGGGTTCTAGGGTGAGTTCCAAGGTGGGTCACAGGTTCAGTGCTAGGGTGGGTGTCAAGGCGGGTGTCGAGGTGCCTGGGTGCTAGGGTGTGGATGCCAATGTGGGTCATAGGGTGGGTACTAGGGTGGGCTGCAATGTGGGTGCCAAGGTGGGTAACATGCTCGGTGGGTTCTAAATTGGGTGCCAGGGTGGGTGTGCACCCACCTTGCCCGAGGTGGGTGCCAAGGTGCCAGTGTGGGTGGGTGCTAAGGTGGATGCCAAGGTGGGTGAGAAGGTGGGTGATAGGTTGAGTGGTAGGATGGGTGGGTGCCAAGATGGGTCACAGGGTGGGTGCAAGGGTGGGTAGGTGCTAGGGTTGGTGTCAGGGTGGGTGGGTGCTAGGTTGGGTTCCAAGGTGGGTGCGAGGGTGAGTGTCAAGGTGGGTCACAGGTTAGGTGCTAGGATGGGTGAGTGCTAGGGTGCAAAGGTGCCAGGGTGGGTGCTAGGATGGGTCGATGCTAGGGTGAGTGGCAAGGTGGGTCCACAAGTGTCAAGGTGGGTGCCGAGGTGGGTGCCAAGTCGGCGACTGCTATGGTGGATGCCAAGGTGGGTCACGGGGTGGGTGCCAAGTTGCTAGGTTGGGTTCCAAGGTGGGTGCCAACGTGGGTGCTAGGGTGCGTGGGTTAAAGGGTGTGTCACAACGTGGGTGCCAGGATGGGTGCGCACCCACACTGGCCAAGACGGGTGCGGGTGCAAGGTTGGGTTCCAAGCCCGGTCACAGGCTGGGTGCTAGGATGGGTGGGTGCCAAGGTGGGCACCAGGGTGGGTGCACCCACCCTGGCCAAGGTGGGTCACGGGGTGGGTCCTAGGGTGGGTAACGGGGTGGGTACTAAGGTGCGTGCCAAGGTGGGTCATAGGGTGGGTGCCAAGGTGGGCACCAGGGTGGGTGTGCACCAACCCTAGCCAGGGTAGGTCACGGGGTGGTTGTCGGGGTGGGCGTCAAGGAGCCAAGGTGGGTGGCAAGTAGCCAAGTTGCGTGCCAAGGTGGGTGTCGGGGTGGGTGCCAAGGATCCAAGGTGGGTGCCAAGGAACCAAGGTGGGTGTCTGGGTGGGTGCCGAGGTGGGAGCCAGGGTGGGTCCCAAGGTGAGTGCAAAGGTGGGTGCCAGGGTCAAGGTGAGTGCCAATGTGGGTTCCAAGGTGCCAGGGTCAGGGTGAGTGCCAATGTGGGTTCAAAGGTGCTAAGTTGGGTGCGAGGTTGGGTGCGAGGGTGGGTGGGTGCCAAGGTGTGCTAGGTGGAAGCCCGGGTGGGTCGGCATCCCATGGGTGTCGAGTTGGGTGCCTGATGGGTGCTTCTTGTCAAGTTTTAGTCGTCGGGACTCATTTCGAGCCTTAGAGGTCGTTTCTTGTCCGGTTGCCCTGTCTTCGACCTGGGAACCCAATTTTGGTCCTCGGGTCCCATTTTTTTTTGTCTCGCATCCCACTTTTGGCCTGTGGCCTTTTCGGGGTCGATTCTCGTTTTGGGCATCAGAGCATGTTTCTTCTCCTAAAACCCAATATTTGTTTATTAAGTCTCGGAACACATTTTTGTTCTCGTGGACCCATCATGGGTCTTGGAACGCATTTGTGGTCCTTGGGTCCCATTTTGCATCCCGAAACTTGTGTTTTGGTGCTTGATCCCTATTTTGGGTGCCCACCTTGCACCAAGTGCGCACCCGGGGCAAACCGAGCGCCTTGGTGCACCGGGGCAAGATCGAGCGTGCACCCGAGGCGCCCCGAACATGCACCAAGGTGCACTCGGCCCACATGTGAGCGCAGGTCGTTGCGCCCGAGGTGGTGTGTGGGCACCGCGTTGCAGACGGGACACTGCACGCACACGACGCCCCCTCCAGGTGCACGCACGTAGGCCGGGCCGGGTGCACACCCGACGCCCTAGCAAGGTGCGCGCACCCGGGCAGGGCTCACACTTGGCGAACGGGGCGCACTTCGCGAGGGAGGGTGTGCACCTCGACGGGGGTGGGTGGCCGGGGTGGATTCGCACGTGGGTCGCGGTTTGCTAAGTACACACTGCGACAAGCTCATAACGGGTGCGATCATACCAGCGTTAGTGCACCGGATCCCATCAGAACTCCGCAGTTAAGCGCGCTTGGGCCGGAGTAGTACTGGGATGGGTGACCTCCCGGGAAGTCCCGGTGTTGCACCCTTTTTTAGTTTTTCGCCGGGCGTCGCAATGCTATTTGAATAAACCTTTTGCCCGTTTGCGTTCTCGTCGGGGCCGGGCCGGGCCGGGGTGCGCTGCCCGCACTACCGCGCGCGCGGGGGCGACACCGAGCGCGCACCCGAGGCGCCCCGAGCACACAGGCCACGGTGCAACCCGGGCGTTGTGCGCGCACCCCGGTGCGCCCGAGGTGCTGCGCGCGCACCCAGGTGAAATCGGTGTGCACCTCGGCCAGTGCGCGCTCGGTCGAGTCGCGCACGTTGGCCAAGGTGCACGGTGATGTTTCTTACTCTAAGGTTCCGCACCAGACGCCCGGGACAGGTGAGCGAAGCTGGGCGGGGCCGGGTGCGCGGCCGGGGCAGGTGCACGCAGCTGGAGAGAGCTTTGGAGCACACTTCGGAGCGCACCAATGATGCGCTCCATTCAAAAGTTTCCTGAAAAGGCAAAAAAAGTTGAGATTATAGAATTTCCCACTTGAGAGATTGTAAAAAAAAAAAATTTAAAATGAAGGAAACGCGGGTGCCAAGGTGTGCGCAGCCCAGCCAAGGTGTGCGCACCAAGGCGCCCACCCTGGCGAAGGTGCACGCAAGGTGCGCACCCGAGGCAAACCGGACAATTAACCCAACTTTCGACTTCGCGCGCACCTTGGAGCGCACTTCGGAGCGCTCCTTGGTGCGCACCAATCTTGGGCACCTCGGAGTGCACCATGGCGCCCACCAAGGTGCGCACCCGGGGCAAACCGAGCTCCGACTTCGTGCGCACCTTGGAGCGCACGAAAGGTGCGCACCATGGCGCCCACCAAGGTGCGCAGCCCAGCCAAGGCGTGCGCATCAAGGTGCGCACCCTGGCGAAGGTGCGCACCCGGGGCAAACCGAGCTCCGACTTCGTGCGCACCTTGGAGCGCACAAAAGGTGCGCAACCCAGCCAAGGTGTGCGCACCCCGGTCAAACCGAGCTCCGAATCGTGCGCACCAGAGGTGCACGCCATCGTGCGCACCTTGGAGCACACTTCGGAGCCCTCCTTGGTGCGCGCCGATGTTGCGCACCTCGGAGCGCACCCGGGGAAAACAATGCAATTAACCCGACTTTCGACTTCGTGGGCACCTCGGAGCGCTCTCGGGTTCGCACCTCGGAGCACACCGAGGTGCGCACCTTTGATGCGCTGCCTTCACCAATTTCCAGAAAAGGCAAGAAAACATTGAGAAGGTGTGCGCACCGAGGTGCCCACCCTGGCGAAGGTGCACGCGAGGTGCGCACCCGGGGCAAACCGGGCTCCGACTTCGTGCATGCCGCACCTTGGAGCACACTTCGGAGCGCTCCTTGGTGCGCACCAGGGCGCGCAACCCAGCCGAGGTGCCCACCCCGGCGAAGGTGCACGCGAGGTGCGCACCCGGGGCAAACCGGGCTCCGACTTCGTGCACGCCATGGTGCCCACCGCGGCGAAGGTGCACGCGAGGTGCGCACCCGGGGCAAACCGGGCTCCGACTTCGTGCACGCCGCACCTTGGAGCACACTTCGGAGCGCTCCTTGGTGCGCACCATGGTGCCCACCAGGGCGCGCAACCCCGCCGAAGGTGCACGCGAGGTGCGCACCCGGGGCAAACCGGGCTCCGACTTCGTGCACGCCGCACCTTGGAGCACACTTCGGAGCGCTCCTTGGTGCGCACCATGGTGCCCACCAGGGCGCGCAACCCCGCCGAAGGTGCACGCGAGGTGCGCACCCGGGGCAAACCGGGCTCCGACTTCGTGCACGCCATGGTGCGCACCGCGGCGAAGGTGCGCACCCGGGGCAAACCGGGCTCCGACTTCGTGCACGCCGCACCTTGGAGCACACTTCGGAGCGCTCCTTGGTGCGCACCAGGGCGCGCAACCCAGCCGAGGTGCCCACCCCGGCGAAGGTGCACGCGAGGTGCGTACCCGGGGCAAACCGGGCTCCGACTTCGTGCACGCCGCACCTTGGAGCACACTTCGGAGCGCTCCTTGGTGCGCACCATGGTGCCCACCAGGCCGCGCAACCCAGCCAAGGTGTGCGCACCAAGGTGCACGCGAGGTGCGCACCCGGGGCAAACCGGGGTCCGACTTCGTGCACGCCGCACCTTGGAGCACACATCGGGGCGCTCCCGGGTTCGCACCGGCGTTGCGCACCGTGGTGGGCACCTTGGAGCACACCAAGGTGGGCAGCGAGGTGCGCACCTTTGATGCGATGCCTTCACTAATTTCCATAAAAGGCAAAAAAAAAACGAGATTTTAAAATTTCCGTTTTGAAAGATAGTGAGAAAAAGGGAATGCTGGTGCCATCTTGAGCCCGCCCTGGTGCGCAGCCCAGCCAAGGTGTGCGCACCAAGGTGCCCACCCTGGCGAAGGTGCGCGCCCGGGCAATTAACCCAACTTCCAACTTCGCGCGCGCCAGGGTGGGAGCGCACCCAACAACCGGGCCTGGGAAGAGCCAATGCGAGAAACCCCACCAAACGCTCTGACAAAAAAAGAGGGGGCGCTCCAGTAACCCCGCTTCGGAGCGCACCCTGGGCAAACCCAGCCAAGGTGCCCACCCCGGCCAAGGTGCAGGCGAGGTGCGCACCCGGGGCAAACCGGGCTCCGACAACGTGCACGCCGCACCTTGGAGCACACTTCGTAGCGCTCCCGGGTGCGCACCTCAGAGCACACCAAGGTGGGCAGCGAGGTGCGCACCTTTGATGCGCTGCCTTCACTAATTTCCAGAAAAGGCAAAAAAAAAAGGAGATTTTAAAATTTCCGTTTTGAAAGATAGTGAAAAAAACGGAACGCGCGTGCCATCTTGAGCCCGCCCTGGTGCGCAGCCCAGGTAAGGTGCCCACCCTGGCAAAGGTGCGCACCCGGGCAATTAACCCTACTTCCGACTTCGTGCGCGCCAGGGTGGCAACCGGGCCTCGGAAGAGCCAATGCGAGAAACCCCACCAAACGCTCCGACAAAAAAAGAGGCGGCGCTCCAATAACCCCGCTTCGGAGCGCAGCCGGGGCAAACCCAGCCAAGGTGCCCACCCCGACGAAGGTGCACGCGAGGTGCGCACCCGGGGCAAACCGGGCTCCGACAACGTGCACGCAGCACCTTGGAGCACACTTCGAAGCACTCCCGGGTGCCCACCGGCGTTGCGCACCGTGGTGGGCAGCGAGGTGCGCACCTTTGATGCGCTGCCTTCACTAATTTCCAGAAAAAGGCAAAAAAAAATGAGATTTTAAAATTTCCGTTTTGAAAGATAGTGAAAAAAAAGGAACGCGGGTGCCATCTTGAGCCCGCCCTGGTGCGCAGCCCAGGCAAGGCATGCGCACCAAGGTGCCCACCCGAGGTGCACACCCGGGGCAAACCGGGCTCCGACTTCGTGCAGGCCGCACCTTGGAGCACACTTCGGAGCGCTCCTTGGTGCGCACCATGGTGCCCACCAGGGCGCGCAACCCAGCCAAGGTCTGCACACCAAGGTGCCCACCCCGGCGAAGGTGCACGCGAGGTGCGCACCCGGGGCAAACCGGGCTCCGACTTCGTGCACGCCATGGTGCCCACCGCGGCGAAGGTGCACGCGAGGTGCGCACCCGGGGCAAACCGGGCTCCGACTTCGTGCACGCCGCACCTTGGAGCACACTTCGGAGCGCTCCTTGGTGCGCACCATGGTGCCCACCAGGGCGCGCAACCCAGCCAAGGTGTGCGCACCAAGGTGCACGCGAGGTGCGCACCCGGGGCAAACCGGG
>NW_026728989.1:265000-280000 GCF_030272615.1 Cryptomeria japonica | reverse complement strand
CCTGGACGAAAGAGGCTACGAGGTCACCTCGAAGCGGTCTAAGAATCGGGCGCACTTGGGGCGACTACCAGTGCCAACCCCTTATCCCGCGGTGCGTCCGACACACAGAAATTTCCAAGGCGGCCAAGGAGCCTCCCCGCATAGCAATCGGGGTGTGAGGTTACGGATGCAGCATTGATAGCAATCGAGGTGTGAGGCGAAGGATGCAGAAGTGAGAGCCGAGGGATGTAGCAGAGATAGCAATCGGGGTGTGTGATGCAGAAGAGATAGCAATCGAGGTGTGCGGTGGGAAGGGCCCAGCAGCCAGAATGCATGAAGCGACGGATGAAGCAGTGATGACAACCGGGCTGTGAGGAGAGGAGGGATGCAGCCAAGAAAGCAATCAGGGCTCGAGGCAAGGGATGCATCAAGGATAGCAATCATGTTGTGAGGCGAGATTCCAAAGGCTAAACGTGAGAGGCTGCAGGGTCGACTCAGAGAGGTCTATGCATGTGAGAGGCTGAAAGCAAGGTCGACTCGGAGCGGTCTATGCATCGGGCGCGCTTGGGGCGACTACCAGTGCCAACCCCTTATCCCGCGACGCGTCCGACAAAGAGAACGTTCCAAGGCGGCAGAGGAGGTTACCAGCCGAAGGATGCAGTAGCAATAACAGGTATAGTTCCGCGGCGGCCGAGAAGACTCACCGCATAGGAATCGGGATGCGAGGCGAGGGATGCGGCGGGAAGGCCCCGACGGCTAAACGGAAGAGGCTGCAGGGCCGCCTCGGAATGGTCCAAGCATCGGATGCGATTGGGACGACTACCAGTGCCAACCCCTTATCCCGCGATGCGTCCGATACACAGATAGTTCCAAGGCGGCCGAGGAGCCTCACCGCATATCAATCGGGGTGCGAGGCGAGGGATGGGGCGGGAAGGCCCCAACGGCTAGACGGAAGAGGCTTCAGGGCCACCTCGGAATGGTCCAAGCATCGGACGCGCTTGGGGCGACTGCCAGTGCCAACCCCTTATCCCGCGATGCGTCCGATACACAGATGGTTCCAAGGCGGCCGAGGAGCCTCACCGCATAGCAATCGGGGGTGCGAGGCGAGGGATGGGGCGGGAAGGCCCCAACGGCTAGACGGAAGAGGCTTCAGGGCCGCCTAGGAATGGTCCAAGCATCGGACACGCTTGGGGCGACTACCAGTGACAGCCCCCTATCCCGCGATGCGTCCGATACGAAGATGGTTCCAAGGCGGCCGAGGAGCCTCACCGCATAGCAATCGGGGTGCGAGGTGGGGGATGCGGCGAGATGGCCCCAACGGCTAGACGGAAGAGGCCACAGGGCCGCGTCGGAATAGTCCAAGCATCGGACGCGCTTGGGGCGACTACCAGTGACAACCCCTTATCCCGCGATGCGTCCGATACGAAGATAGTTCCAAGGCGGCCGAGGAGCCTCACCGCATAGCAATCGGGGTGCGAGGTGGGGGATGCGGCGAGATGGCCCCAACGGCTAGACGGAAGAGGCTGCAGGGCCGCCTCGGAATAGTCCAAGCATCGGACGCGCTTGGGGCCACTACCAGTGACAACCCCTTATCCCGCAATGCGTCCGATACGAAGATAGTTCCAAGGCGGCCGAAGAGCCTCACCGCATAGCAATCGGGGTGCGAGGTGGGGGATGCGGCGAGATGGCCCCAACGGCTAGACGGAAGAGGCCACAGGGCCGCCTCGGAATAGTCCAAGCATCGGACGCGCTTGGGGCGACTACCAGTGACAACCCCTTATCCCGCGATGCGTCCGATACGAAGATAGTTCCCAGGCGGCCGAGGAGCCTCACCGCATAGCAATCGGGGTGCGAGGCGAGGGATGCGGCGAGATGGCCCCAAAGGCTAGACGGAAGAGGCTGCAGGGCTGCCTCGGAATAGTCCAAGCATCGGACGCGCTTGGGGCGACTACCACTGCCAACCCCTTATCCCGCGATGCGTCCGATACACAGATAGTTCCGAGGCGGCCGAGGAGGTGGGGGATGCAGCGAGATGGCCCCAACGGCTAGACGGAAGAGGCTGCAGGGCCGCCTCGGAATAGTCCAAGCATCGGACGCGCTTGGGGCGACTACCAGTGACAACCCCTTATCCCGCGATGCGTCCGATACACAAATAGTTCCGAGGCGGCCAAGGAGCCTCACCGCATAGCAATCGTGGTGCGAGGTGGGGGATGCGGCGAGATGGCCCCAACGGCTAGACGGAAGAGGCTGCAGGGCCGCCTCGGAATGGTCCAAGCATCGGATGCGCTTGGGGCGACTACCACTGCCAACCCCTTATCCCGCGATGCGTCCGATACACAGATAGTTCCAAGGCGGCCGAGGAGCCTCACAGCATAGCAATCAGGGTGCGAGGCGAGGGATGCGGCGAGAAAGCCCCAACGGCTAGAGGGAAGAGGCTTCAGGTCCGCCTCGGAATGGTCCAAGCATCGGACGCGCTTGGGGCGACTACCAGTGACAACCCCTTATCCCGCGACGCGTCCGATACACAGATAGTTCCAAGGCGGCCGAGGAGCCTCACCGCATAGCAATCGGGGTGCGAGGCGAGGGATGCGGCGAGAAGGACCCAACGGCTACACGGAAGAGGCTTCGGGGCCGCCTCGGAATGGTCCAAGCATCGGACGCGCTTGGGGCGACTACCAGTGACAACCCCTTATCCCGCGACGCGTCCGATACACAGATAGTTCCAAGGCGGCCGAGGAGCCTCACCGCATAGCAATCGGGGTGCGAGGCGAGGGATGCGGCGAGAAGGACCCAACGGCTACACGGAAGAGGCTTCGGGGCCGCCTCGGAATGGTCCAAGCATCGGACGCGCTTGGGGCGACTACCAGTGACAACCCCTTATCCCGCGACGCGTCCGATACACAGATAGTTCCAAGGCGGCCGAGGAGCCTCACCGCATAGCAATCGGGGTGCGAGGCGAGGGATGCGGCGAGAAGGACCCAACGGCTAGACGGAAGAGGCTTCGGGTCCGCCTCGGAATGGTCCAAGCATCGGACGCGCTTGGGGCGACTACCAGTGACAACCCCTTATCCCGCGACGCGTCCGATACACAGATAGTTCCAAGGCGGCCGAGGAGCCTCACCGCATAGCAATCGGGGTGCGAGGCGAGGGATGCGGCGAGAAGGACCCAACGGCTAGACGGAAGAGGCTTCGGGTCCGCCTCGGAATGGTCCAAGCATCGGACGCGCTTGGGGCGACTACCAGTGACAACCCCTTATCCCGCGACGCGTCCGATACACAGATAGTTCCAAGGCGGCCGAGGAGCCTCACCGCATAGCAATCGGGGTGCGAGGCGAGGGATGCGGCGAGAAGGACCCAACGGCTAGACGGAAGAGGCTTCGGGTCCGCCTCGGAATGGTCCAAGCATCGGACGCGCTTGGGGCGACTACCAGTGACAACCCCTTATCCCGCGACGCGTCCGATACACAGATAGTTCCGAGGCGGCCGAGGAGCCTCACCGCATAGCAATCGGGGTGCGAGGCGAAGGATGCGGCGAGAAGGACCCAACGGCTAGACGGAAGAGGCTTCGGGTCCGCCTCGGAATGGTCTAAGCATCGGACGCGCTTGGGGCGACTACCAGTGACAACCCCTTATCCCGCGACGCGTCCGATACACAGATAGTTCCAAGGCGGCCGAGGAGCCTCACCGCATAGCAATCGGGGTGCGAGGCGAGGGATGCGGCGAGAAGGACCCAACGGCTAGACGGAAGAGGCTTCAGGGCCGCCTCGGAATGGTCCAAGCATCGAACGCGCTTGGGGCGACTACCAGTGACAACCCCTTATCCCGCGACGCGTCCGATACACAGATAGTTCCGAGGCGGCCGAGGAGCCTCACCGCATAGCAATCGGGGTGCGAGGCGAGGGATGCGGCGAGAAGGACCCAACGGCTAGACGGAAGAGGCTTCAGGGCCGCCTCGGAATGGTCCAAGCATCGGACGCGCTTGGGGCGACTACCAGTGACAACCCCTTATCCCGCGACGCGTCCGATACACAGATAGTTCCGAGGCGGCCGAGGAGCCTCACCGCATAGCAATCGGGGTGCGAGGCGAGGGATGCGGCGAGAAGGACCCAACGGCTAGACGGAAGAGGCTTCAGGGCCGCCTCGGAATGGTCCAAGCATCGGACGCGCTTGGGGCGACTACCAATGACAACCCCTTATCCCGCGACGCGTCCGATACACAGATAGTTCCGAGGCGGCCGAGGAGCCTCACCGCATAGCAATCGGGGTGCGAGGCGAGGGATGCGGCGAGAAGGACCCAACGGCTAGACGGAAGAGGCTTCAGGGCCGCCTCGGAATGGTCCAAGCATCGGACACGCTTGGGGCGACTACCAGTGACAACCCCTTATCCCGCGACGCGTCCGATACACAGATAGTTCCGAGGCGGCCGAGGAGCCTCACCGCATAGCAATCGGGGTGCGAGGCGAGGGATGCGGCGAGAAGGACCCAACGGCTAGACGGAAGAGGCTTCAGGGCCGCCTCGGAATGGTCCAAGCATCGGACGCGCTTGGGGCGACTACCGTTGCCAACCCCTTATCCCGCGATGCGTCTGATACACAGATAGTTCCGAGGCGGCCGAGGAGCCTCACCGCATAGCAATCGGGTTGCGAGGCAGATTATTGGGAAGGGAACCCCCTGGGATGCGGCTCAAGCAGTGCCCAAAGGGACTGGAATGCGGAATCACATCGAGAGACCCAAATGCTATACGAGGGCTCAAATCGAATTATCGATTTGGCCACGACATGGACGCATCGGAACGACTACCTTTGCCGAACCACTCGCAATTGCATCCATACCGAAACCAATAGACATTTCCGTTAGAGCCCTCGCATAGCATTCGGGAATCTCGCATGCCCCTCTAAATCGACCAATGCTGGCGCTCAATGAAAATCCGAGCGCTACCACCGTTCGAGCGCCAGCATTGGTCGAGTTAGAGGGGCACGGGGGAGAATGCTCCAGTCAACACCTCCCCTATATAAGTTATTTGTCCGATTCTCGCACAACCGTAGTCTGCCTCGTCGAATCAAACAACGGTCCCAGATTCCGACTTCCGTTCCGTAGAGACCCAAAAGCTAGATGGAGGCTCGCAAGAAAGAGAGTCGGCGCATAGCAATTGGGTTTCTCGAACGTTTAGGGACCGAGCTCACTTGCGGATAGGGCAAAATCCGCCAAGCAACCCAAAAGCTAGACGGGGGCTCGAATCGAATCGCCTAGGCGGCCACAACAACGACGTGTTGGATCGACTACCAGTGCCAAACCATTCAGCAAGACTAGTCTGTGTCGAGGCCGGATAGAGATTCTCAGAGAGCGCCCGCATAGCATTTAGGAGACCTGCCGCGTCCCTCACACTCGACAAATGGTGGTGCACGTTTATAAATCCGAGCGATCCCAACCCTTTCAAGCACCAACATCGGTCGAGATAGAGGGGCACGGAGGGGGCTGCGTGAGACAACACAGTCCCCTATATAAGTTATTTGTCCGATTCTCACACATCCGAAGAATGGTCATCAAATCGGACAACAGCCCAAACTTCCGACTTCCGTCCCAGAAAGCCCAAGAGCTATCTAAAACGTTCATGGCCGGAACTCGATCGCGGCTATACCAGTCCGCCAAGCAACCCAAAAGCTAGACTGGAGCTCTAGTCGAATCACCTCTGTGGCCATTGCAAGGACGTGTTGGAGCGACTACCATTGCCGAACCATTCCGCAGGTCGAGTCCATACCAAGGCCGCATAGAGATTCACGATGAGCTCCTGCATAGCAATCAGGAGACTTGCCGTGTCCATCACAATCGATAAATCCTGGTGCAAGATTTTTGCATCCGAGCGCTCCAACCAGTCGAGCACCAGCATCAATCGACATAAACGGGCACGGGGGGAGGATGCTCGAGAACACTACCTCCCCTATATAAGTTATTTGTCCGATTCTCAAGCAGCCGAAGTCTGGTCATCGAATCGGGTCAAAGACCACAACTTCCGACTTTACCCACAATGCAAGTCATCGAATCGAACAGCGGCCCCCGAGTCGGACTCCATGCGTATGTCAGGTCATCGGACCCAAATTCCGCCTTCCTGCGCATGGCGGGCCATCAATATCAACTCGGTCATCGGACCCAAACTCCGCCTTTTTGCGTATGGCACGCCTTCAAATCGGTCATCGGACCCAAATTCCGCCTTCCTGTGCATGGCGGGCCATCAACATCAACTCGGTCATCGGACCCAAATTCCGCCTTTCTGCGCATGGCACGCCATCAACTCGGTCATCGGACCCAAATTCCGCCTTCCTGCGCATGGCAGGTCATCGGACACAAATTCAGACCTCGCCAATATGCCTACGTATTGAATCGGTCATCGGACCCAACTTCCGACTTCATCCATACTGTAGGGTCTTTGAGGTTGGCGCGGTGCGCTCAACCCAGGGAGTCGACCCATCGAAGCATACACCTCCCCTATATAAGCTATTTGTCCGATTCCCACACCTGTGTAGTTTGCACCTCTGACCAGGACATCGACCCCAACTTCCGAACTCGACTGCAACGACGGCACCAGCGCCTTGGTGCGCACCTTGCGACGCACAGTCCCAACATTCGCCTTCCTGCACATGGCAGGTCATCGGACCCAAATTCCGACCTCGCGAGTATGCCTACATATCGAATCGGTCATCGGACCCAACTTCCGACTTCATCCATACCGTAGGGTCTTTGAGGTTGGCGCGGTGCGCTCAACCCGGGGAGTCGACCCAACGAAGCATACACCTCCCCTATATAAGCTATTTGTCCGATTCCCACACCTGTGTAGTTTGCACCTCCGATCAAGACATCGACCCCAACTTCCGAACTCGCCTCCAACGACCGAACCAGCGCCTTGGTGCGCACCTTGCAACGCACAGTGCCAACATTCGCCTTCCTGCACGTGGCAGGTCATCGGACCCAAATTCCGACCTCGCGAGTATGCCTACATATCGAATCGGTCATCGGACCCAACTTCCGACTTCATCCATACCGTAGGGTCTTTGAGGTTGGCGCGGTGCGCTCAACCCGGGGAGTCGACCCAACGAAGCATACACCTCCCCTATATAAGCTATTTGTCCGATTCCCACACCTGTGTAGCTTGCACCTCCGATCAGGACATCGACCCCAACTTCCGAACTCGACTAAAAAGACCGCACCAGCGCCTTGGTGTGCACCTTGCAACGCACAGTGTCAACATTCGCCTTCCTGCACATGGCAGGTCATCGGACCCAAATTCCGACCTCATGAGCATACCTACTAATCGAATTGGTCATCGGACCCAACTTCCGACTTCATCCATACCGTAGGGTCTTTGAGGTTGGCGCGGTGCGCTCAACCTGGGGAGTCGACCCATCGAAGCATACACCTCCCCTATATAAGCTATTTGTCCGATTCCGACACCTGTGTAGTTTGCACCTCCGCTCAGGACATCGACCCCAACTTCCGAACTCGCCTGCAACGACCGAACCAGCGCCTTGGTGCGCACCAAAAGTGCGCACTTTTGGAGGGCACTTTTGTGCGCTCCAAAGGTGCGCACTTTTGGAGGGCACTTTTCTGCGCTCCAAAGGTGCGCACTTTTGGAGGGCACTTTTTGGAGGGCACTTTTCTGCGCTCCAAAGGTGCGCACTTTTGGAGGGCACTTTTTGGAGGGCACTTTTCTGCGCTCCAAAGGTGCGCACTTTTGGAGGGCACTTTTTGGAGGGCACTTTTCTGCGCTCCAAAGGTGCGCACTTTTGGAGGGCACTTTTTGGAGGGCACTTTTCTGCGCTCCAAAGGTGCGCACTTTTGGAGGGCACTTTTTGGAGGGCACTTTTCTGCGCTCCAAAGGTGCGCACTTTTGGAGGGCACTTTTCTGCGCTCCAAAGGTGCGCACTTTTGGAGGGCACTTTTTGGAGGGCACTTTTCTGCGCTCCAAAGGTGCGCACTTTTGGAGGGCACTTTTTGGAGGGCACTTTTCTGCGCTCCAAAGGTGCGCACTTTTGGAGGGCACTTTTTGGAGGGCACTTTTCTGCGCTCCAAAGGTGCGCACTTTTGGAGGGCACTTTTGTGCACTCCAAAGGTGCGCACTTTTGGAGGGCACTTTTCCTGTGCTCCAAAGGTGCACACCTAGGTGAGCACCTTCGACCACACCTTGTAGCACACCAAACTCTGACTTTCGACTTCATCCGCAATGCAGGGTCTTTGAGGTTGGCGCAATGCGCACAACCAGGGGAGTCGACCCATCAAACCCAACACCTCCCCTATATAAGCTATTTGTCTGATTCTCATACATGCGTAGCCTGCAGGAGCAATTAGGACATCGACCCCAACTTTCGGCTTCTAAACGAAAACAAGGTCTTTGAGGTTGGTGTAATGCGAACAACTAGGGGAGTCAACCCATCAAACCCAACACCTCCCCTATATAAGCTATTTGTCTGATTCTCATACATGTGTAGTCTACAGGAGCAATTAGGACATCGACCCCAACTTTTGACTTCTTAACGAAAACAAGGTCTTTGAGGTTGACGTAATGCGCACAACCAGGGGAGTCGACCCATCAAACCCAACACCTCCCCTATATAAGCTATTTGTCCGATTCTCATACATGTGTAGCCTGCAGGAGCCATTAGGACATTGACCCCAACTTTTGACTTCTTAACGAAAACAAGGTCTTTGAGGTTGGCGTAATGCGCACAACCAAGGGAGTTGACCCATCAAACCCAACACCTCCCCTATATAAGCTATTTGTCTGATTCTCATACATGTGTAGCCTGCAACAACGATTAGGACATCCACCCCAACTTCTGAATTCGTCTGCGTTGACCGCACCAAAGGTGCACGCCTTGGTGCTCACCAAAATCCGACTTCCGACTTCTTCTGCTATGCGGGGTCTTTGAGGTTGGCGCAGTGCGCACAACCAGGGGAGTCAACCCACCGAATGCAACACCTCCCCTATATAAGCTATTTGTCTGATTCTCATACATGCGTAGACTGCAGCAATGATTAGGACATCCACCCCAACTTTTGACTTCTTAAACAAGACAGGGTCTTTGAAGTTGGTGCAGTGCACACAACCAGGGGAGTCGACCCATCAAACGCAACACCTCCCCTATATAAAGCTATTTGTCCGATTCTCATACGTGTAGTCTGCAGCAGCGATTAGGACATCGACCCCAACTTCCGAATTCGTTTGCATTGACCGCACCAAAGGTGCACGCCTTGGTGTGCACCCTGGAGTGCACTTTGGTGCTCACCTCGGTGCACACTTTGGTGTGCACCTCGGTGTGCACCAAAGGTGCGCACCTTGGAGCGCACCAAAGGTGTACACTTTGGAGCGCACCACATAGGGTCTTTGAGAGGTTGGCGCAGTGCGCACACCAAGGTGGGTGTTGAGGTGCGTGCCGAGGTGGGTGGGTGCTAGGGTGCGCTCCATGGTGGGTGCCAGGGTGGGTGCGTGCTAGGGTGGATTCCAAAGAGGGTCATAGGGTGGGTGCCAAGGTGGGTTGGTGATATAGTGGGTTCAAAGGTGGGTACTAGGGTGGGTTCCAAGGTGGGTCACAAGTTGGGTGCCAGGATGCGTGGGTGTTAGGTTGGGTGCCAAGGTGGGCTCCTGCGTGGGTGGGTGCTAGGGTGGGTTTCAAGGTGGACGCGAGGGCGGGTGCCAAGGTGGGTAACAAGTTGGGTGTTAGGATGGGTGAGTGCTAGAGTGGGTGCCAAGGTGGGTGGGTGCTAAGGTGGATGCCAAGGTGGTTCACAGGGTGGGTGGGTTCTAGGGTGAGTTCCAAGGTGGGTCACAGGTTCAGTGCTAGGGTGGGTGTCAAGGCGGGTGTCGAGGTGCCTGGGTGCTAGGGTGTGGATGCCAATGTGGGTCATAGGGTGGGTACTAGGGTGGGCTGCAATGTGGGTGCCAAGGTGGGTAACATGCTCGGTGGGTTCTAAATTGGGTGCCAGGGTGGGTGTGCACCCACCTTGCCCGAGGTGGGTGCCAAGGTGCCAGTGTGGGTGGGTGCTAAGGTGGATGCCAAGGTGGGTGAGAAGGTGGGTGATAGGTTGAGTGGTAGGATGGGTGGGTGCCAAGATGGGTCACAGGGTGGGTGCAAGGGTGGGTAGGTGCTAGGGTTGGTGTCAGGGTGGGTGGGTGCTAGGTTGGGTTCCAAGGTGGGTGCGAGGGTGAGTGTCAAGGTGGGTCACAGGTTAGGTGCTAGGATGGGTGAGTGCTAGGGTGCAAAGGTGCCAGGGTGGGTGCTAGGATGGGTCGATGCTAGGGTGAGTGGCAAGGTGGGTCCACAAGTGTCAAGGTGGGTGCCGAGGTGGGTGCCAAGTCGGCGACTGCTATGGTGGATGCCAAGGTGGGTCACGGGGTGGGTGCCAAGTTGCTAGGTTGGGTTCCAAGGTGGGTGCCAACGTGGGTGCTAGGGTGCGTGGGTTAAAGGGTGTGTCACAACGTGGGTGCCAGGATGGGTGCGCACCCACACTGGCCAAGACGGGTGCGGGTGCAAGGTTGGGTTCCAAGCCCGGTCACAGGCTGGGTGCTAGGATGGGTGGGTGCCAAGGTGGGCACCAGGGTGGGTGCACCCACCTTGGCCAAGGTGGGTCACGGGGTGGGTCCTAGGGTGGGTAACGGGGTGGGTACTAAGGTGCGTGCCAAGGTGGGTCATAGGGTGGGTGCCAAGGTGGGCACCAGGGTGGGTGTGCACCAACCCTAGCCAGGGTAGGTCACGGGGTGGTTGTCGGGGTGGGCGTCAAGGAGCCAAGGTGGGTGGCAAGTAGCCAAGTTGCGTGCCAAGGTGGGTGTCGGGGTGGGTGCCAAGGATCCAAGGTGGGTGCCAAGGAACCAAGGTGGGTGTCTGGGTGGGTGCCGAGGTGGGAGCCAGGGTGGGTCCCAAGGTGAGTGCAAAGGTGGGTGCCAGGGTCAAGGTGAGTGCCAATGTGGGTTCCAAGGTGCCAGGGTCAGGGTGAGTGCCAATGTGGGTTCAAAGGTGCTAAGTTGGGTGCGAGGTTGGGTGCGAGGGTGGGTGGGTGCCAAGGTGTGCTAGGTGGAAGCCCGGGTGGGTCGGCATCCCATGGGTGTCGAGTTGGGTGCCTGATGGGTGCTTCTTGTCAAGTTTTAGTCGTCGGGACTCATTTCGAGCCTTAGAGGTCGTTTCTTGTCCGGTTGCCCTGTCTTCGACCTGGGAACCCAATTTTGGTCCTCGGGTCCCATTTTTTTTTGTCTCGCATCCCACTTTTGGCCTGTGGCCTTTTCGGGGTCGATTCTCGTTTTGGGCATCAGAGCATGTTTCTTCTCCTAAAACCCAATATTTGTTTATTAAGTCTCGGAACACATTTTTGTTCTCGTGGACCCATCATGGGTCTTGGAACGCATTTGTGGTCCTTGGGTCCCATTTTGCATCCCGAAACTTGTGTTTTGGTGCTTGATCCCTATTTTGGGTGCCCACCTTGCACCAAGTGCGCACCCGGGGCAAACCGAGCGCCTTGGTGCACCGGGGCAAGATCGAGCGTGCACCCGAGGCGCCCCGAACATGCACCAAGGTGCACTCGGCCCACATGTGAGCGCAGGTCGTTGCGCCCGAGGTGGTGTGTGGGCACCGCGTTGCAGACGGGACACTGCACGCACACGACGCCCCCTCCAGGTGCACGCACGTAGGCCGGGCCGGGTGCACACCCGACGCCCTAGCAAGGTGCGCGCACCCGGGCAGGGCTCACACTTGGCGAACGGGGCGCACTTCGCGAGGGAGGGTGTGCACCTCGACGGGGGTGGGTGGCCGGGGTGGATTCGCACGTGGGTCGCGGTTTGCTAAGTACACACTGCGACAAGCTCATAACGGGTGCGATCATACCAGCGTTAGTGCACCGGATCCCATCAGAACTCCGCAGTTAAGCGCGCTTGGGCCGGAGTAGTACTGGGATGGGTGACCTCCCGGGAAGTCCCGGTGTTGCACCCTTTTTTAGTTTTTCGCCGGGCGTCGCAATGCTATTTGAATAAACCTTTTGCCCGTTTGCGTTCTCGTCGGGGCCGGGCCGGGCCGGGGTGCGCTGCCCGCACTACCGCGCGCGCGGGGGCGACACCGAGCGCGCACCCGAGGCGCCCCGAGCACACAGGCCACGGTGCAACCCGGGCGTTGTGCGCGCACCCCGGTGCGCCCGAGGTGCTGCGCGCGCACCCAGGTGAAATCGGTGTGCACCTCGGCCAGTGCGCGCTCGGTCGAGTCGCGCACGTTGGCCAAGGTGCACGGTGATGTTTCTTACTCTAAGGTTCCGCACCAGACGCCCGGGACAGGTGAGCGAAGCTGGGCGGGGCCGGGTGCGCGGCCGGGGCAGGTGCACGCAGCTGGAGAGAGCTTTGGAGCACACTTCGGAGCGCACCAATGATGCGCTCCATTCAAAAGTTTCCTGAAAAGGCAAAAAAAGTTGAGATTATAGAATTTCCCACTTGAGAGATTGTAAAAAAAAAAAATTTAAAATGAAGGAAACGCGGGTGCCAAGGTGTGCGCAGCCCAGCCAAGGTGTGCGCACCAAGGCGCCCACCCTGGCGAAGGTGCACGCAAGGTGCGCACCCGAGGCAAACCGGACAATTAACCCAACTTTCGACTTCGCGCGCACCTTGGAGCGCACTTCGGAGCGCTCCTTGGTGCGCACCAATCTTGGGCACCTCGGAGTGCACCATGGCGCCCACCAAGGTGCGCACCCGGGGCAAACCGAGCTCCGACTTCGTGCGCACCTTGGAGCGCACGAAAGGTGCGCACCATGGCGCCCACCAAGGTGCGCAGCCCAGCCAAGGCGTGCGCATCAAGGTGCGCACCCTGGCGAAGGTGCGCACCCGGGGCAAACCGAGCTCCGACTTCGTGCGCACCTTGGAGCGCACAAAAGGTGCGCAACCCAGCCAAGGTGTGCGCACCCCGGTCAAACCGAGCTCCGAATCGTGCGCACCAGAGGTGCACGCCATCGTGCGCACCTTGGAGCACACTTCGGAGCCCTCCTTGGTGCGCGCCGATGTTGCGCACCTCGGAGCGCACCCGGGGAAAACAATGCAATTAACCCGACTTTCGACTTCGTGGGCACCTCGGAGCGCTCTCGGGTTCGCACCTCGGAGCACACCGAGGTGCGCACCTTTGATGCGCTGCCTTCACCAATTTCCAGAAAAGGCAAGAAAACATTGAGAAGGTGTGCGCACCGAGGTGCCCACCCTGGCGAAGGTGCACGCGAGGTGCGCACCCGGGGCAAACCGGGCTCCGACTTCGTGCACGCCGCACCTTGGAGCACACTTCGGAGCGCTCCTTGGTGCGCACCAGGGCGCGCAACCCAGCCGAGGTGCCCACCCCGGCGAAGGTGCACGCGAGGTGCGCACCCGGGGCAAACCGGGCTCCGACTTCGTGCACGCCATGGTGCCCACCGCGGCGAAGGTGCACGCGAGGTGCGCACCCGGGGCAAACCGGGCTCCGACTTCGTGCACGCCGCACCTTGGAGCACACTTCGGAGCGCTCCTTGGTGCGCACCATGGTGCCCACCAGGGCGCGCAACCCCGCCGAAGGTGCACGCGAGGTGCGCACCCGGGGCAAACCGGGCTCCGACTTCGTGCACGCCGCACCTTGGAGCACACTTCGGAGCGCTCCTTGGTGCGCACCATGGTGCCCACCAGGGCGCGCAACCCCGCCGAAGGTGCACGCGAGGTGCGCACCCGGGGCAAACCGGGCTCCGACTTCGTGCACGCCATGGTGCGCACCGCGGCGAAGGTGCGCACCCGGGGCAAACCGGGCTCCGACTTCGTGCACGCCGCACCTTGGAGCACACTTCGGAGCGCTCCTTGGTGCGCACCAGGGCGCGCAACCCAGCCGAGGTGCCCACCCCGGCGAAGGTGCACGCGAGGTGCGTACCCGGGGCAAACCGGGCTCCGACTTCGTGCACGCCGCACCTTGGAGCACACTTCGGAGCGCTCCTTGGTGCGCACCATGGTGCCCACCAGGCCGCGCAACCCAGCCAAGGTGTGCGCACCAAGGTGCACGCGAGGTGCGCACCCGGGGCAAACCGGGGTCCGACTTCGTGCACGCCGCACCTTGGAGCACACATCGGGGCGCTCCCGGGTTCGCACCGGCGTTGCGCACCGTGGTGGGCACCTCGGAGCACACCAAGGTGGGCAGCGAGGTGCGCACCTTTGATGCGATGCCTTCACTAATTTCCATAAAAGGCAAAAAAAAAACGAGATTTTAAAATTTCCGTTTTGAAAGATAGTGAGAAAAAGGGAATGCTGGTGCCATCTTGAGCCCGCCCTGGTGCGCAGCCCAGCCAAGGTGTGCGCACCAAGGTGCCCACCCTGGCGAAGGTGCGCGCCCGGGCAATTAACCCAACTTCCAACTTCGCGCGCGCCAGGGTGGGAGCGCACCCAACAACCGGGCCTGGGAAGAGCCAATGCGAGAAACCCCACCAAACGCTCTGACAAAAAAAGAGGGGGCGCTCCAGTAACCCCGCTTCGGAGCGCACCCTGGGCAAACCCAGCCAAGGTGCCCACCCCGGCCAAGGTGCAGGCGAGGTGCGCACCCGGGGCAAACCGGGCTCCGACAACGTGCACGCCGCACCTTGGAGCACACTTCGTAGCGCTCCCGGGTGCGCACCTCAGAGCACACCAAGGTGGGCAGCGAGGTGCGCACCTTTGATGCGCTGCCTTCACTAATTTCCAGAAAAGGCAAAAAAAAAAGGAGATTTTAAAATTTCCGTTTTGAAAGATAGTGAAAAAAACGGAACGCGCGTGCCATCTTGAGCCCGCCCTGGTGCGCAGCCCAGGTAAGGTGCCCACCCTGGCAAAGGTGCGCACCCGGGCAATTAACCCTACTTCCGACTTCGTGCGCGCCAGGGTGGCAACCGGGCCTCGGAAGAGCCAATGCGAGAAACCCCACCAAACGCTCCGACAAAAAAAGAGGCGGCGCTCCAATAACCCCGCTTCGGAGCGCAGCCGGGGCAAACCCAGCCAAGGTGCCCACCCCGACGAAGGTGCACGCGAGG
>NW_026728989.1:240000-255000 GCF_030272615.1 Cryptomeria japonica | reverse complement strand
ATGGGACATGGAAAAGACTCGAGAAGAGAGCTCGCTCACGGGAGAGAGAAGCCAAGGAGACCACGAGAGTGCTGAGAGTGGGACAGCGCTGAATAGGCGGGAGAAGCCTGCGCGTATAAACGGAGATATATATCCAATTGCAACGAAGGAACGTGCCAAAGATCGAGAACAATGGCAGAAATGCTAGTAACGTGCACTTCGGGACCAACGCATCACCGGAAGACAACCGCCAAACATCGAAAGAGTCGCGATGCTCCGCAACCTACGTGCAAAGCGGTCGCACACCGGGTAAGGGAGTGAGAGCCCCAAACATAGCTGGGCGAGGCGCTCACTCCGCTCTTTAATATCTCGTTAATACCGCCAAGGAAATGGCACAAGCACACACACACAAGCATCCTCGGAAGAGGACAGTTCGAGTGACAGGTCAAATCCAAGAGTTCCGAAGACTACCTCCAGGAACAATCGGGAACAAGACCGATTACAAGTCGTCGAGTCTGTTACTGGGCGAACACGAGATGCGCACAGGAAATCGATCAGCCCTCACAATGGCCCAAGGCCAGAGATCGGACTGCTACGATTTACCCCAACAATCATCGTGCCACTCTTCGCAGAGAGGTGATAGACGCCAACGAGCCCGCGCATAGCAATCGAGGTGTAAAAAGGGCGTTGAAGGCAGGAAGCCTGGACGAAAGAGGCTACGAGGTCACCTCGAAGCGGTCTAAGAATCGGGCGCACTTGGGGCGACTACCAGTGCCAACCCCTTATCCCGCGGTGCGTCCGACACACAGAAATTTCCAAGGCGGCCAAGGAGCCTCCCCGCATAGCAATCGGGGTGTGAGGTTACGGATGCAGCATTGATAGCAATCGAGGTGTGAGGCGAAGGATGCAGAAGTGAGAGCCGAGGGATGTAGCAGAGATAGCAATCGGGGTGTGTGATGCAGAAGAGATAGCAATCGAGGTGTGCGGTGGGAAGGGCCCAGCAGCCAGAATGCATGAAGCGACGGATGAAGCAGTGATGACAACCGGGCTGTGAGGAGAGGAGGGATGCAGCCAAGAAAGCAATCAGGGCTCGAGGCAAGGGATGCATCAAGGATAGCAATCATGTTGTGAGGCGAGATTCCAAAGGCTAAACGTGAGAGGCTGCAGGGTCGACTCAGAGAGGTCTATGCATGTGAGAGGCTGAAAGCAAGGTCGACTCGGAGCGGTCTATGCATCGGGCGCGCTTGGGGCGACTACCAGTGCCAACCCCTTATCCCGCGACGCGTCCGACAAAGAGAACGTTCCAAGGCGGCAGAGGAGGTTACCAGCCGAAGGATGCAGTAGCAATAACAGGTATAGTTCCGCGGCGGCCGAGAAGACTCACCGCATAGGAATCGGGATGCGAGGCGAGGGATGCGGCGGGAAGGCCCCGACGGCTAAACGGAAGAGGCTGCAGGGCCGCCTCGGAATGGTCCAAGCATCGGATGCGATTGGGACGACTACCAGTGCCAACCCCTTATCCCGCGATGCGTCCGATACACAGATAGTTCCAAGGCGGCCGAGGAGCCTCACCGCATATCAATCGGGGTGCGAGGCGAGGGATGGGGCGGGAAGGCCCCAACGGCTAGACGGAAGAGGCTTCAGGGCCACCTCGGAATGGTCCAAGCATCGGACGCGCTTGGGGCGACTGCCAGTGCCAACCCCTTATCCCGCGATGCGTCCGATACACAGATGGTTCCAAGGCGGCCGAGGAGCCTCACCGCATAGCAATCGGGGGTGCGAGGCGAGGGATGGGGCGGGAAGGCCCCAACGGCTAGACGGAAGAGGCTTCAGGGCCGCCTAGGAATGGTCCAAGCATCGGACACGCTTGGGGCGACTACCAGTGACAGCCCCCTATCCCGCGATGCGTCCGATACGAAGATGGTTCCAAGGCGGCCGAGGAGCCTCACCGCATAGCAATCGGGGTGCGAGGTGGGGGATGCGGCGAGATGGCCCCAATGGCTAGACGGAAGAGGCCACAGGGCCGCGTCGGAATAGTCCAAGCATCGGACGCGCTTGGGGCGACTACCAGTGACAACCCCTTATCCCGCGATGCGTCCGATACGAAGATAGTTCCAAGGCGGCCGAGGAGCCTCACCGCATAGCAATCGGGGTGCGAGGTGGGGGATGCGGCGAGATGGCCCCAACGGCTAGACGGAAGAGGCTGCAGGGCCGCCTCGGAATAGTCCAAGCATCGGACGCGCTTGGGGCCACTACCAGTGACAACCCCTTATCCCGCAATGCGTCCGATACGAAGATAGTTCCAAGGCGGCCGAAGAGCCTCACCGCATAGCAATCGGGGTGCGAGGTGGGGGATGCGGCGAGATGGCCCCAACGGCTAGACGGAAGAGGCCACAGGGCCGCCTCGGAATAGTCCAAGCATCGGACGCGCTTGGGGCGACTACCAGTGACAACCCCTTATCCCGCGATGCGTCCGATACGAAGATAGTTCCCAGGCGGCCGAGGAGCCTCACCGCATAGCAATCGGGGTGCGAGGCGAGGGATGCGGCGAGATGGCCCCAAAGGCTAGACGGAAGAGGCTGCAGGGCTGCCTCGGAATAGTCCAAGCATCGGACGCGCTTGGGGCGACTACCACTGCCAACCCCTTATCCCGCGATGCGTCCGATACACAGATAGTTCCGAGGCGGCCGAGGAGGTGGGGGATGCAGCGAGATGGCCCCAACGGCTAGACGGAAGAGGCTGCAGGGCCGCCTCGGAATAGTCCAAGCATCGGACGCGCTTGGGGCGACTACCAGTGACAACCCCTTATCCCGCGATGCGTCCGATACACAGATAGTTCCGAGGCGGCCAAGGAGCCTCACCGCATAGCAATCGTGGTGCGAGGTGGGGGATGCGGCGAGATGGCCCCAACGGCTAGACGGAAGAGGCTGCAGGGCCGCCTCGGAATGGTCCAAGCATCGGATGCGCTTGGGGCGACTACCACTGCCAACCCCTTATCCCGCGATGCGTCCGATACACAGATAGTTCCAAGGCGGCCGAGGAGCCTCACAGCATAGCAATCAGGGTGCGAGGCGAGGGATGCGGCGAGAAAGCCCCAACGGCTAGAGGGAAGAGGCTTCAGGTCCGCCTCGGAATGGTCCAAGCATCGGACGCGCTTGGGGCGACTACCAGTGACAACCCCTTATCCCGCGACGCGTCCGATACACAGATAGTTCCAAGGCGGCCGAGGAGCCTCACCGCATAGCAATCGGGGTGCGAGGCGAGGGATGCGGCGAGAAGGACCCAACGGCTACACGGAAGAGGCTTCGGGGCCGCCTCGGAATGGTCCAAGCATCGGACGCGCTTGGGGCGACTACCAGTGACAACCCCTTATCCCGCGACGCGTCCGATACACAGATAGTTCCAAGGCGGCCGAGGAGCCTCACCGCATAGCAATCGGGGTGCGAGGCGAGGGATGCGGCGAGAAGGACCCAACGGCTACACGGAAGAGGCTTCGGGGCCGCCTCGGAATGGTCCAAGCATCGGACGCGCTTGGGGCGACTACCAGTGACAACCCCTTATCCCACGACGCGTCCGATACACAGATAGTTCCAAGGCGGCCGAGGAGCCTCACCGCATAGCAATCGGGGTGCGAGGCGAGGGATGCGGCGAGAAGGACCCAACGGCTAGACGGAAGAGGCTTCGGGTCCACCTCGGAATGGTCCAAGCATCGGACGCGCTTGGGGCGACTACCAGTGACAACCCCTTATCCCGCGACGCGTCCGATACACAGATAGTTCCAAGGCGGCCGAGGAGCCTCACCGCATAGCAATCGGGGTGCGAGGCGAGGGATGCGGCGAGAAGGACCCAACGGCTAGACGGAAGAGGCTTCGGGTCCGCCTCGGAATGGTCCAAGCATCGGACGCGCTTGGGGCGACTACCAGTGACAACCCCTTATCCCGCGACGCGTCCGATACACAGATAGTTCCAAGGCGGCCGAGGAGCCTCACCGCATAGCAATCGGGGTGCGAGGCGAGGGATGCGGCGAGAAGGACCCAACGGCTAGACGGAAGAGGCTTCGGGTCCGCCTCGGAATGGTCCAAGCATCGGACGCGCTTGGGGCGACTACCAGTGACAACCCCTTATCCCGCGACGCGTCCGATACACAGATAGTTCCGAGGCGGCCGAGGAGCCTCACCGCATAGCAATCGGGGTGCGAGGCGAAGGATGCGGCGAGAAGGACCCAACGGCTAGACGGAAGAGGCTTCGGGTCCGCCTCGGAATGGTCTAAGCATCGGACGCGCTTGGGGCGACTACCAGTGACAACCCCTTATCCCGCGACGCGTCCGATACACAGATAGTTCCAAGGCGGCCGAGGAGCCTCACCGCATAGCAATCGGGGTGCGAGGCGAGGGATGCGGCGAGAAGGACCCAACGGCTAGACGGAAGAGGCTTCAGGGCCGCCTCGGAATGGTCCAAGCATCGAACGCGCTTGGGGCGACTACCAGTGACAACCCCTTATCCCGCGACGCGTCCGATACACAGATAGTTCCGAGGCGGCCGAGGAGCCTCACCGCATAGCAATCGGGGTGCGAGGCGAGGGATGCGGCGAGAAGGACCCAACGGCTAGACGGAAGAGGCTTCAGGGCCGCCTCGGAATGGTCCAAGCATCGGACGCGCTTGGGGCGACTACCAGTGACAACCCCTTATCCCGCGACGCGTCCGATACACAGATAGTTCCGAGGCGGCCGAGGAGCCTCACCGCATAGCAATCGGGGTGCGAGGCGAGGGATGCGGCGAGAAGGACCCAACGGCTAGACGGAAGAGGCTTCAGGGCCGCCTCGGAATGGTCCAAGCATCGGACGCGCTTGGGGCGACTACCAATGACAACCCCTTATCCCGCGACGCGTCCGATACACAGATAGTTCCGAGGCGGCCGAGGAGCCTCACCGCATAGCAATCGGGGTGCGAGGCGAGGGATGCGGCGAGAAGGACCCAACGGCTAGACGGAAGAGGCTTCAGGGCCGCCTCGGAATGGTCCAAGCATCGGACGCGCTTGGGGCGACTACCAGTGACAACCCCTTATCCCGCGACGCGTCCGATACACAGATAGTTCCGAGGCGGCCGAGGAGCCTCACCGCATAGCAATCGGGGTGCGAGGCGAGGGATGCGGCGAGAAGGACCCAACGGCTAGACGGAAGAGGCTTCAGGGCCGCCTCGGAATGGTCCAAGCATCGGACGCGCTTGGGGCGACTACCGTTGCCAACCCCTTATCCCGCGATGCGTCTGATACACAGATAGTTCCGAGGCGGCCGAGGAGCCTCACCGCATAGCAATCGGGTTGCGAGGCAGATTATTGGGAAGGGAACCCCCTGGGATGCGGCTCAAGCAGTGCCCAAAGGGACTGGAATGCGGAATCACATCGAGAGACCCAAATGCTATACGAGGGCTCAAATCGAATTATCGATTTGGCCACGACATGGACGCATCGGAACGACTACCTTTGCCGAACCACTCGCAATTGCATCCATACCGAAACCAATAGACATTTCCGTTAGAGCCCTCGCATAGCATTCGGGAATCTCGCATGCCCCTCTAAATCGACCAATGCTGGCGCTCAATGAAAATCCGAGCGCTACCACCGTTCGAGCGCCAGCATTGGTCGAGTTAGAGGGGCACGGGGGAGAATGCTCCAGTCAACACCTCCCCTATATAAGTTATTTGTCCGATTCTCGCACAACCGTAGTCTGCCTCGTCGAATCAAACAACGGTCCCAGATTCCGACTTCCGTTCCGTAGAGACCCAAAAGCTAGATGGAGGCTCGCAAGAAAGAGAGTCGGCGCATAGCAATCGGGTTTCTCGAACGTTTAGGGACCGAGCTCACTTGCGGATAGGGCAAAATCCGCCAAGCAACCCAAAAGCTAGACGGGGGCTCGAATCGAATCGCCTAGGCGGCCACAACAACGACGTGTTGGATCGACTACCAGTGCCAAACCATTCAGCAAGACTAGTCTGTGTCGAGGCCGGATAGAGATTCTCAGAGAGCGCCCGCATAGCATTTAGGAGACCTGCCGCGTCCCTCACACTCGACAAATGGTGGTGCACGTTTATAAATCCGAGCGATCCCAACCCTTTCAAGCACCAACATCGGTCGAGATAGAGGGGCACGGAGGGGGCTGCGTGAGACAACACAGTCCCCTATATAAGTTATTTGTCCGATTCTCACACATCCGAAGAATGGTCATCAAATCGGACAACAGCCCAAACTTCCGACTTCCGTCCCAGAAAGCCCAAGAGCTATCTAAAACGTTCATGGCCGGAACTCGATCGCGGCTATACCAGTCCGCCAAGCAACCCAAAAGCTAGACTGGAGCTCTAGTCGAATCACCTCTGTGGCCATTGCAAGGACGTGTTGGAGCGACTACCATTGCCGAACCATTCCGCAGGTCGAGTCCATACCAAGGCCGCATAGAGATTCACGATGAGCTCCTGCATAGCAATCAGGAGACTTGCCGTGTCCATCACAATCGATAAATCCTGGTGCAAGATTTTTGCATCCGAGCGCTCCAACCAGTCGAGCACCAGCATCAATCGACATAAACGGGCACGGGGGGAGGATGCTCGAGAACACTACCTCCCCTATATAAGTTATTTGTCCGATTCTCAAGCAGCCGAAGTCTGGTCATCGAATCGGGTCAAAGACCACAACTTCCGACTTTACCCACAATGCAAGTCATCGAATCGAACATCGGCCCCCGAGTCGGACTCCATGCGTATGTCAGGTCATCGGACCCAAATTCCGCCTTCCTGCGCATGGCGGGCCATCAATATCAACTCGGTCATCGGACCCAAACTCCGCCTTTTTGCGTATGGCACGCCTTCAAATCGGTCATCGGACCCAAATTCCGCCTTCCTGTGCATGGCGGGCCATCAACATCAACTCGGTCATCGGACCCAAATTCCGCCTTTCTGCGCATGGCACGCCATCAACTCGGTCATCGGACCCAAATTCCGCCTTCCTGCGCATGGCAGGTCATCGGACACAAATTCAGACCTCGCCAATATGCCTACGTATTGAATCGGTCATCGGACCCAACTTCCGACTTCATCCATACTGTAGGGTCTTTGAGGTTGGCGCGGTGCGCTCAACCCAGGGAGTCGACCCATCGAAGCATACACCTCCCCTATATAAGCTATTTGTCCGATTCCCACACCTGTGTAGTTTGCACCTCTGACCAGGACATCGACCCCAACTTCCGAACTCGACTGCAACGACGGCACCAGCGCCTTGGTGCGCACCTTGCGACGCACAGTCCCAACATTCGCCTTCCTGCACATGGCAGGTCATCGGACCCAAATTCCGACCTCGCGAGTATGCCTACATATCGAATCGGTCATCGGACCCAACTTCCGACTTCATCCATACCGTAGGGTCTTTGAGGTTGGCGCGGTGCGCTCAACCCGGGGAGTCGACCCAACGAAGCATACACCTCCCCTATATAAGCTATTTGTCCGATTCCCACACCTGTGTAGTTTGCACCTCCGATCAAGACATCGACCCCAACTTCCGAACTCGCCTCCAACGACCGAACCAGCGCCTTGGTGCGCACCTTGCAACGCACAGTGCCAACATTCGCCTTCCTGCACGTGGCAGGTCATCGGACCCAAATTCCGACCTCGCGAGTATGCCTACATATCGAATCGGTCATCGGACCCAACTTCCGACTTCATCCATACCGTAGGGTCTTTGAGGTTGGCGCGGTGCGCTCAACCCGGGGAGTCGACCCAACGAAGCATACACCTCCCCTATATAAGCTATTTGTCCGATTCCCACACCTGTGTAGCTTGCACCTCCGATCAGGACATCGACCCCAACTTCCGAACTCGACTAAAAAGACCGCACCAGCGCCTTGGTGTGCACCTTGCAACGCACAGTGTCAACATTCGCCTTCCTGCACATGGCAAGTCATCGGACCCAAATTCCGACCTCATGAGCATACCTACTAATCGAATTGGTCATCGGACCCAACTTCCGACTTCATCCATACCGTAGGGTCTTTGAGGTTGGCGCGGTGCGCTCAACCTGGGGAGTCGACCCATCGAAGCATACACCTCCCCTATATAAGCTATTTGTCCGATTCCGACACCTGTGTAGTTTGCACCTCCGCTCAGGACATCGACCCCAACTTCCGAACTCGCCTGCAACGACCGAACCAGCGCCTTGGTGCGCACCAAAAGTGCGCACTTTTGGAGGGCACTTTTGTGCGCTCCAAAGGTGCGCACTTTTGGAGGGCACTTTTCTGCGCTCCAAAGGTGCGCACTTTTGGAGGGCACTTTTTGGAGGGCACTTTTCTGCGCTCCAAAGGTGCGCACTTTTGGAGGGCACTTTTTGGAGGGCACTTTTCTGCGCTCCAAAGGTGCGCACTTTTGGAGGGCACTTTTTGGAGGGCACTTTTCTGCGCTCCAAAGGTGCGCACTTTTGGAGGGCACTTTTTGGAGGGCACTTTTCTGCGCTCCAAAGGTGCGCACTTTTGGAGGGCACTTTTTGGAGGGCACTTTTCTGCGCTCCAAAGGTGCGCACTTTTGGAGGGCACTTTTCTGCGCTCCAAAGGTGCGCACTTTTGGAGGGCACTTTTTGGAGGGCACTTTTCTGCGCTCCAAAGGTGCGCACTTTTGGAGGGCACTTTTTGGAGGGCACTTTTCTGCGCTCCAAAGGTGCGCACTTTTGGAGGGCACTTTTTGGAGGGCACTTTTCTGCGCTCCAAAGGTGCGCACTTTTGGAGGGCACTTTTGTGCACTCCAAAGGTGCGCACTTTTGGAGGGCACTTTTCCTGTGCTCCAAAGGTGCACACCTAGGTGAGCACCTTCGACCACACCTTGTAGCACACCAAACTCTGACTTTCGACTTCATCCGCAATGCAGGGTCTTTGAGGTTGGCGCAATGCGCACAACCAGGGGAGTCGACCCATCAAACCCAACACCTCCCCTATATAAGCTATTTGTCTGATTCTCATACATGCGTAGCCTGCAGGAGCAATTAGGACATCGACCCCAACTTTCGGCTTCTAAACGAAAACAAGGTCTTTGAGGTTGGTGTAATGCGAACAACTAGGGGAGTCAACCCATCAAACCCAACACCTCCCCTATATAAGCTATTTGTCTGATTCTCATACATGTGTAGTCTACAGGAGCAATTAGGACATCGACCCCAACTTTTGACTTCTTAACGAAAACAAGGTCTTTGAGGTTGACGTAATGCGCACAACCAGGGGAGTCGACCCATCAAACCCAACACCTCCCCTATATAAGCTATTTGTCCGATTCTCATACATGTGTAGCCTGCAGGAGCCATTAGGACATTGACCCCAACTTTTGACTTCTTAACGAAAACAAGGTCTTTGAGGTTGGCGTAATGCGCACAACCAAGGGAGTTGACCCATCAAACCCAACACCTCCCCTATATAAGCTATTTGTCTGATTCTCATACATGTGTAGCCTGCAACAACGATTAGGACATCCACCCCAACTTCTGAATTCGTCTGCGTTGACCGCACCAAAGGTGCACGCCTTGGTGCTCACCAAAATCCGACTTCCGACTTCTTCTGCTATGCGGGGTCTTTGAGGTTGGCGCAGTGCGCACAACCAGGGGAGTCAACCCACCGAATGCAACACCTCCCCTATATAAGCTATTTGTCTGATTCTCATACATGCGTAGACTGCAGCAATGATTAGGACATCCACCCCAACTTTTGACTTCTTAAACAAGACAGGGTCTTTGAAGTTGGTGCAGTGCACACAACCAGGGGAGTCGACCCATCAAACGCAACACCTCCCCTATATAAAGCTATTTGTCCGATTCTCATACGTGTAGTCTGCAGCAGCGATTAGGACATCGACCCCAACTTCCGAATTCGTTTGCATTGACCGCACCAAAGGTGCACGCCTTGGTGTGCACCCTGGAGTGCACTTTGGTGCTCACCTCGGTGCACACTTTGGTGTGCACCTCGGTGTGCACCAAAGGTGCGCACCTTGGAGCGCACCAAAGGTGTACACTTTGGAGCGCACCACATAGGGTCTTTGAGAGGTTGGCGCAGTGCGCACACCAAGGTGGGTGTTGAGGTGCGTGCCGAGGTGGGTGGGTGCTAGGGTGCGCTCCATGGTGGGTGCCAGGGTGGGTGCGTGCTAGGGTGGATTCCAAAGAGGGTCATAGGGTGGGTGCCAAGGTGGGTTGGTGATATAGTGGGTTCAAAGGTGGGTACTAGGGTGGGTTCCAAGGTGGGTCACAAGTTGGGTGCCAGGATGCGTGGGTGTTAGGTTGGGTGCCAAGGTGGGCTCCTGCGTGGGTGGGTGCTAGGGTGGGTTTCAAGGTGGACGCGAGGGCGGGTGCCAAGGTGGGTAACAAGTTGGGTGTTAGGATGGGTGAGTGCTAGAGTGGGTGCCAAGGTGGGTGGGTGCTAAGGTGGATGCCAAGGTGGTTCACAGGGTGGGTGGGTTCTAGGGTGAGTTCCAAGGTGGGTCACAGGTTCAGTGCTAGGGTGGGTGTCAAGGCGGGTGTCGAGGTGCCTGGGTGCTAGGGTGTGGATGCCAATGTGGGTCATAGGGTGGGTACTAGGGTGGGCTGCAATGTGGGTGCCAAGGTGGGTAACATGCTCGGTGGGTTCTAAATTGGGTGCCAGGGTGGGTGTGCACCCACCTTGCCCGAGGTGGGTGCCAAGGTGCCAGTGTGGGTGGGTGCTAAGGTGGATGCCAAGGTGGGTGAGAAGGTGGGTGATAGGTTGAGTGGTAGGATGGGTGGGTGCCAAGATGGGTCACAGGGTGGGTGCAAGGGTGGGTAGGTGCTAGGGTTGGTGTCAGGGTGGGTGGGTGCTAGGTTGGGTTCCAAGGTGGGTGCGAGGGTGAGTGTCAAGGTGGGTCACAGGTTAGGTGCTAGGATGGGTGAGTGCTAGGGTGCAAAGGTGCCAGGGTGGGTGCTAGGATGGGTCGATGCTAGGGTGAGTGGCAAGGTGGGTCCACAAGTGTCAAGGTGGGTGCCGAGGTGGGTGCCAAGTCGGCGACTGCTATGGTGGATGCCAAGGTGGGTCACGGGGTGGGTGCCAAGTTGCTAGGTTGGGTTCCAAGGTGGGTGCCAACGTGGGTGCTAGGGTGCGTGGGTTAAAGGGTGTGTCACAACGTGGGTGCCAGGATGGGTGCGCACCCACACTGGCCAAGACGGGTGCGGGTGCAAGGTTGGGTTCCAAGCCCGGTCACAGGCTGGGTGCTAGGATGGGTGGGTGCCAAGGTGGGCACCAGGGTGGGTGCACCCACCCTGGCCAAGGTGGGTCACGGGGTGGGTCCTAGGGTGGGTAACGGGGTGGGTACTAAGGTGCGTGCCAAGGTGGGTCATAGGGTGGGTGCCAAGGTGGGCACCAGGGTGGGTGTGCACCAACCCTAGCCAGGGTAGGTCACGGGGTGGTTGTCGGGGTGGGCGTCAAGGAGCCAAGGTGGGTGGCAAGTAGCCAAGTTGCGTGCCAAGGTGGGTGTCGGGGTGGGTGCCAAGGATCCAAGGTGGGTGCCAAGGAACCAAGGTGGGTGTCTGGGTGGGTGCCGAGGTGGGAGCCAGGGTGGGTCCCAAGGTGAGTGCAAAGGTGGGTGCCAGGGTCAAGGTGAGTGCCAATGTGGGTTCCAAGGTGCCAGGGTCAGGGTGAGTGCCAATGTGGGTTCAAAGGTGCTAAGTTGGGTGCGAGGTTGGGTGCGAGGGTGGGTGGGTGCCAAGGTGTGCTAGGTGGAAGCCCGGGTGGGTCGGCATCCCATGGGTGTCGAGTTGGGTGCCTGATGGGTGCTTCTTGTCAAGTTTTAGTCGTCGGGACTCATTTCGAGCCTTAGAGGTCGTTTCTTGTCCGGTTGCCCTGTCTTCGACCTGGGAACCCAATTTTGGTCCTCGGGTCCCATTTTTTTTTGTCTCGCATCCCACTTTTGGCCTGTGGCCTTTTCGGGGTCGATTCTCGTTTTGGGCATCAGAGCATGTTTCTTCTCCTAAAACCCAATATTTGTTTATTAAGTCTCGGAACACATTTTTGTTCTCGTGGACCCATCATGGGTCTTGGAACGCATTTGTGGTCCTTGGGTCCCATTTTGCATCCCGAAACTTGTGTTTTGGTGCTTGATCCCTATTTTGGGTGCCCACCTTGCACCAAGTGCGCACCCGGGGCAAACCGAGCGCCTTGGTGCACCGGGGCAAGATCGAGCGTGCACCCGAGGCGCCCCGAACATGCACCAAGGTGCACTCGGCCCACATGTGAGCGCAGGTCGTTGCGCCCGAGGTGGTGTGTGGGCACCGCGTTGCAGACGGGACACTGCACGCACACGACGCCCCCTCCAGGTGCACGCACGTAGGCCGGGCCGGGTGCACACCCGACGCCCTAGCAAGGTGCGCGCACCCGGGCAGGGCTCACACTTGGCGAACGGGGCGCACTTCGCGAGGGAGGGTGTGCACCTCGACGGGGGTGGGTGGCCGGGGTGGATTCGCACGTGGGTCGCGGTTTGCTAAGTACACACTGCGACAAGCTCATAACGGGTGCGATCATACCAGCGTTAGTGCACCGGATCCCATCAGAACTCCGCAGTTAAGCGCGCTTGGGCCGGAGTAGTACTGGGATGGGTGACCTCCCGGGAAGTCCCGGTGTTGCACCCTTTTTTAGTTTTTCGCCGGGCGTCGCAATGCTATTTGAATAAACCTTTTGCCCGTTTGCGTTCTCGTCGGGGCCGGGCCGGGCCGGGGTGCGCTGCCCGCACTACCGCGCGCGCGGGGGGCGACACCGAGCGCGCACCCGAGGCGCCCCGAGCACACAGGCCACGGTGCAACCCGGGCGTTGTGCGCGCACCCCGGTGCGCCCGAGGTGCTGCGCGCGCACCCAGGTGAAATCGGTGTGCACCTCGGCCAGTGCGCGCTCGGTCGAGTCGCGCACGTTGGCCAAGGTGCACGGTGATGTTTCTTACTCTAAGGTTCCGCACCAGACGCCCGGGACAGGTGAGCGAAGCTGGGCGGGGCCGGGTGCGCGGCCGGGGCAGGTGCACGCAGCTGGAGAGAGCTTTGGAGCACACTTCGGAGCGCACCAATGATGCGCTCCATTCAAAAGTTTCCTGAAAAGGCAAAAAAAGTTGAGATTATAGAATTTCCCACTTGAGAGATTGTAAAAAAAAAAAATTTAAAATGAAGGAAACGCGGGTGCCAAGGTGTGCGCAGCCCAGCCAAGGTGTGCGCACCAAGGCGCCCACCCTGGCGAAGGTGCACGCAAGGTGCGCACCCGAGGCAAACCGGACAATTAACCCAACTTTCGACTTCGCGCGCACCTTGGAGCGCACTTCGGAGCGCTCCTTGGTGCGCACCAATCTTGGGCACCTCGGAGTGCACCATGGCGCCCACCAAGGTGCGCACCCGGGGCAAACCGAGCTCCGACTTCGTGCGCACCTTGGAGCGCACGAAAGGTGCGCACCATGGCGCCCACCAAGGTGCGCAGCCCAGCCAAGGCGTGCGCATCAAGGTGCGCACCCTGGCGAAGGTGCGCACCCGGGGCAAACCGAGCTCCGACTTCGTGCGCACCTTGGAGCGCACAAAAGGTGCGCAACCCAGCCAAGGTGTGCGCACCCCGGTCAAACCGAGCTCCGAATCGTGCGCACCAGAGGTGCACGCCATCGTGCGCACCTTGGAGCACACTTCGGAGCCCTCCTTGGTGCGCGCCGATGTTGCGCACCTCGGAGCGCACCCGGGGAAAACAATGCAATTAACCCGACTTTCGACTTCGTGGGCACCTCGGAGCGCTCTCGGGTTCGCACCTCGGAGCACACCGAGGTGCGCACCTTTGATGCGCTGCCTTCACCAATTTCCAGAAAAGGCAAGAAAACATTGAGAAGGTGTGCGCACCGAGGTGCCCACCCTGGCGAAGGTGCACGCGAGGTGCGCACCCGGGGCAAACCGGGCTCCGACTTCGTGCATGCCGCACCTTGGAGCACACTTCGGAGCGCTCCTTGGTGCGCACCAGGGCGCGCAACCCAGCCGAGGTGCCCACCCCGGCGAAGGTGCACGCGAGGTGCGCACCCGGGGCAAACCGGGCTCCGACTTCGTGCACGCCATGGTGCCCACCGCGGCGAAGGTGCACGCGAGGTGCGCACCCGGGGCAAACCGGGCTCCGACTTCGTGCACGCCGCACCTTGGAGCACACTTCGGAGCGCTCCTTGGTGCGCACCATGGTGCCCACCAGGGCGCGCAACCCCGCCGAAGGTGCACGCGAGGTGCGCACCCGGGGCAAACCGGGCTCCGACTTCGTGCACGCCGCACCTTGGAGCACACTTCGGAGCGCTCCTTGGTGCGCACCATGGTGCCCACCAGGGCGCGCAACCCCGCCGAAGGTGCACGCGAGGTGCGCACCCGGGGCAAACCGGGCTCCGACTTCGTGCACGCCATGGTGCGCACCGCGGCGAAGGTGCGCACCCGGGGCAAACCGGGCTCCGACTTCGTGCACGCCGCACCTTGGAGCACACTTCGGAGCGCTCCTTGGTGCGCACCAGGGCGCGCAACCCAGCCGAGGTGCCCACCCCGGCGAAGGTGCACGCGAGGTGCGTACCCGGGGCAAACCGGGCTCCGACTTCGTGCACGCCGCACCTTGGAGCACACTTCGGAGCGCTCCTTGGTGCGCACCATGGTGCCCACCAGGCCGCGCAACCCAGCCAAGGTGTGCGCACCAAGGTGCACGCGAGGTGCGCACCCGGGGCAAACCGGGGTCCGACTTCGTGCACGCCGCACCTTGGAGCACACATCGGGGCGCTCCCGGGTTCGCACCGGCGTTGCGCACCGTGGTGGGCACCTCGGAGCACACCAAGGTGGGCAGCGAGGTGCGCACCTTTGATGCGATGCCTTCACTAATTTCCATAAAAGGCAAAAAAAAAACGAGATTTTAAAATTTCCGTTTTGAAAGATAGTGAGAAAAAGGGAATGCTGGTGCCATCTTGAGCCCGCCCTGGTGCGCAGCCCAGCCAAGGTGTGCGCACCAAGGTGCCCACCCTGGC
>NW_026728989.1:212500-230000 GCF_030272615.1 Cryptomeria japonica | reverse complement strand
AAAACCACCGCACCGTCGATGCTCGCGACAGTCATGCCGTGAGACTGTGCACCGTGCACGCGATCCGAGTAAGGCCACTCAGAGACATCCATTTCCCAGGCATATGCCCCCTACGCACTTTTGGTGGTGCACCCCGCACGAACAATCCCGCCTCGACCAGCCTGAACAATTCCCCTCTCGAAGGAAGGCCTCGGCCTTAATCGTCCACGACAAACAGCTCGACGAGGCATGAAGCACCCACGGGAGCCGGAGCATGACGATGCAGAGTCTCGGTTCACAGGAGCCTGGGAAGAACATCCCGTACGGAACCCTTTACCCGAAAACATCCGAACCGCACATGCTCGCGACAGTCCTGCCGTTAGAGAATGCACCGTGCACGCGACCGAGTAAGGCCACTCAGAGACATCCATTTCCCAGGTATATGCCCCCTACGCACTTTTGGTGGCGCAACTCGCACGAACAGTCCCACCTCGACCCCGTAAACAAGCTTTTTTGCCTCGAAGAGTTCGTCGGAGACGAAGAAGCAACCTTCAGTGCAAACGTAGCACTCTTTTGTGCAACCGCCCAAACAACGCCCCCTCTACCCTCTGTCGAAACACTCGGCATTGCTGCTCCCTAAGGTGAGCTTCTCCTCATAGGCAATTCCGCTCTTATCCGGTCACGTTTGTGTGCCCGAATTTCGCAAGGCAACCTCCATGGGACATGGAAAAGACTCGAGAAGAGAGCTCGCTCACGGGAGAGAGAAGCCAAGGAGACCACGAGAGTGCTGAGAGTGGGACAGCGCTGAATAGGCGGGAGAAGCCTGCGCGTATAAACGGAGATATATATCCAATTGCAACGAAGGAACGTGCCAAAGATCGAGAACAATGGCAGAAATGCTAGTAACGTGCACTTCGGGACCAACGCATCACCGGAAGACAACCGCCAAACATCGAAAGAGTCGCGATGCTCCGCAACCTACGTGCAAAGCGGTCGCACACCGGGTAAGGGAGTGAGAGCCCCAAACATAGCTGGGCGAGGCGCTCACTCCGCTCTTTAATATCTCGTTAATACCGCCAAGGAAATGGCACAAGCACACACACACAAGCATCCTCGGAAGAGGACAGTTCGAGTGACAGGTCAAATCCAAGAGTTCCGAAGACTACCTCCAGGAACAATCGGGAACAAGACCGATTACAAGTCGTCGAGTCTGTTACTGGGCGAACACGAGATGCGCACAGGAAATCGATCAGCCCTCACAATGGCCCAAGGCCAGAGATCGGACTGCTACGATTTACCCCAACAATCATCGTGCCACTCTTCGCAGAGAGGTGATAGACGCCAACGAGCCCGCGCATAGCAATCGAGGTGTAAAAAGGGCGTTGAAGGCAGGAAGCCTGGACGAAAGAGGCTACGAGGTCACCTCGAAGCGGTCTAAGAATCGGGCGCACTTGGGGCGACTACCAGTGCCAACCCCTTATCCCGCGGTGCGTCCGACACACAGAAATTTCCAAGGCGGCCAAGGAGCCTCCCCGCATAGCAATCGGGGTGTGAGGTTACGGATGCAGCATTGATAGCAATCGAGGTGTGAGGCGAAGGATGCAGAAGTGAGAGCCGAGGGATGTAGCAGAGATAGCAATCGGGGTGTGTGATGCAGAAGAGATAGCAATCGAGGTGTGCGGTGGGAAGGGCCCAGCAGCCAGAATGCATGAAGCGACGGATGAAGCAGTGATGACAACCGGGCTGTGAGGAGAGGAGGGATGCAGCCAAGAAAGCAATCAGGGCTCGAGGCAAGGGATGCATCAAGGATAGCAATCATGTTGTGAGGCGAGATTCCAAAGGCTAAACGTGAGAGGCTGCAGGGTCGACTCAGAGAGGTCTATGCATGTGAGAGGCTGAAAGCAAGGTCGACTCGGAGCGGTCTATGCATCGGGCGCGCTTGGGGCGACTACCAGTGCCAACCCCTTATCCCGCGACGCGTCCGACAAAGAGAACGTTCCAAGGCGGCAGAGGAGGTTACCAGCCGAAGGATGCAGTAGCAATAACAGGTATAGTTCCGCGGCGGCCGAGAAGACTCACCGCATAGGAATCGGGATGCGAGGCGAGGGATGCGGCGGGAAGGCCCCGACGGCTAAACGGAAGAGGCTGCAGGGCCGCCTCGGAATGGTCCAAGCATCGGATGCGATTGGGACGACTACCAGTGCCAACCCCTTATCCCGCGATGCGTCCGATACACAGATAGTTCCAAGGCGGCCGAGGAGCCTCACCGCATATCAATCGGGGTGCGAGGCGAGGGATGGGGCGGGAAGGCCCCAACGGCTAGACGGAAGAGGCTTCAGGGCCACCTCGGAATGGTCCAAGCATCGGACGCGCTTGGGGCGACTGCCAGTGCCAACCCCTTATCCCGCGATGCGTCCGATACACAGATGGTTCCAAGGCGGCCGAGGAGCCTCACCGCATAGCAATCGGGGGTGCGAGGCGAGGGATGGGGCGGGAAGGCCCCAACGGCTAGACGGAAGAGGCTTCAGGGCCGCCTAGGAATGGTCCAAGCATCGGACACGCTTGGGGCGACTACCAGTGACAGCCCCCTATCCCGCGATGCGTCCGATACGAAGATGGTTCCAAGGCGGCCGAGGAGCCTCACCGCATAGCAATCGGGGTGCGAGGTGGGGGATGCGGCGAGATGGCCCCAACGGCTAGACGGAAGAGGCCACAGGGCCGCGTCGGAATAGTCCAAGCATCGGACGCGCTTGGGGCGACTACCAGTGACAACCCCTTATCCCGCGATGCGTCCGATACGAAGATAGTTCCAAGGCGGCCGAGGAGCCTCACCGCATAGCAATCGGGGTGCGAGGTGGGGGATGCGGCGAGATGGCCCCAACGGCTAGACGGAAGAGGCTGCAGGGCCGCCTCGGAATAGTCCAAGCATCGGACGCGCTTGGGGCCACTACCAGTGACAACCCCTTATCCCGCAATGCGTCCGATACGAAGATAGTTCCAAGGCGGCCGAAGAGCCTCACCGCATAGCAATCGGGGTGCGAGGTGGGGGATGCGGCGAGATGGCCCCAACGGCTAGACGGAAGAGGCCACAGGGCCGCCTCGGAATAGTCCAAGCATCGGACGCGCTTGGGGCGACTACCAGTGACAACCCCTTATCCCGCGATGCGTCCGATACGAAGATAGTTCCCAGGCGGCCGAGGAGCCTCACCGCATAGCAATCGGGGTGCGAGGCGAGGGATGCGGCGAGATGGCCCCAAAGGCTAGACGGAAGAGGCTGCAGGGCTGCCTCGGAATAGTCCAAGCATCGGACGCGCTTGGGGCGACTACCACTGCCAACCCCTTATCCCGCGATGCGTCCGATACACAGATAGTTCCGAGGCGGCCGAGGAGGTGGGGGATGCAGCGAGATGGCCCCAACGGCTAGACGGAAGAGGCTGCAGGGCCGCCTCGGAATAGTCCAAGCATCGGACGCGCTTGGGGCGACTACCAGTGACAACCCCTTATCCCGCGATGCGTCCGATACACAGATAGTTCCGAGGCGGCCAAGGAGCCTCACCGCATAGCAATCGTGGTGCGAGGTGGGGGATGCGGCGAGATGGCCCCAACGGCTAGACGGAAGAGGCTGCAGGGCCGCCTCGGAATGGTCCAAGCATCGGATGCGCTTGGGGCGACTACCACTGCCAACCCCTTATCCCGCGATGCGTCCGATACACAGATAGTTCCAAGGCGGCCGAGGAGCCTCACAGCATAGCAATCAGGGTGCGAGGCGAGGGATGCGGCGAGAAAGCCCCAACGGCTAGAGGGAAGAGGCTTCAGGTCCGCCTCGGAATGGTCCAAGCATCGGACGCGCTTGGGGCGACTACCAGTGACAACCCCTTATCCCGCGACGCGTCCGATACACAGATAGTTCCAAGGCGGCCGAGGAGCCTCACCGCATAGCAATCGGGGTGCGAGGCGAGGGATGCGGCGAGAAGGACCCAACGGCTACACGGAAGAGGCTTCGGGGCCGCCTCGGAATGGTCCAAGCATCGGACGCGCTTGGGGCGACTACCAGTGACAACCCCTTATCCCGCGACGCGTCCGATACACAGATAGTTCCAAGGCGGCCGAGGAGCCTCACCGCATAGCAATCGGGGTGCGAGGCGAGGGATGCGGCGAGAAGGACCCAACGGCTACACGGAAGAGGCTTCGGGGCCGCCTCGGAATGGTCCAAGCATCGGACGCGCTTGGGGCGACTACCAGTGACAACCCCTTATCCCGCGACGCGTCCGATACACAGATAGTTCCAAGGCGGCCGAGGAGCCTCACCGCATAGCAATCGGGGTGCGAGGCGAGGGATGCGGCGAGAAGGACCCAACGGCTAGACGGAAGAGGCTTCGGGTCCGCCTCGGAATGGTCCAAGCATCGGACGCGCTTGGGGCGACTACCAGTGACAACCCCTTATCCCGCGACGCGTCCGATACACAGATAGTTCCAAGGCGGCCGAGGAGCCTCACCGCATAGCAATCGGGGTGCGAGGCGAGGGATGCGGCGAGAAGGACCCAACGGCTAGACGGAAGAGGCTTCGGGTCCGCCTCGGAATGGTCCAAGCATCGGACGCGCTTGGGGCGACTACCAGTGACAACCCCTTATCCCGCGACGCGTCCGATACACAGATAGTTCCAAGGCGGCCGAGGAGCCTCACCGCATAGCAATCGGGGTGCGAGGCGAGGGATGCGGCGAGAAGGACCCAACGGCTAGACGGAAGAGGCTTCGGGTCCGCCTCGGAATGGTCCAAGCATCGGACGCGCTTGGGGCGACTACCAGTGACAACCCCTTATCCCGCGACGCGTCCGATACACAGATAGTTCCGAGGCGGCCGAGGAGCCTCACCGCATAGCAATCGGGGTGCGAGGCGAAGGATGCGGCGAGAAGGACCCAACGGCTAGACGGAAGAGGCTTCGGGTCCGCCTCGGAATGGTCTAAGCATCGGACGCGCTTGGGGCGACTACCAGTGACAACCCCTTATCCCGCGACGCGTCCGATACACAGATAGTTCCAAGGCGGCCGAGGAGCCTCACCGCATAGCAATCGGGGTGCGAGGCGAGGGATGCGGCGAGAAGGACCCAACGGCTAGACGGAAGAGGCTTCAGGGCCGCCTCGGAATGGTCCAAGCATCGAACGCGCTTGGGGCGACTACCAGTGACAACCCCTTATCCCGCGACGCGTCCGATACACAGATAGTTCCGAGGCGGCCGAGGAGCCTCACCGCATAGCAATCGGGGTGCGAGGCGAGGGATGCGGCGAGAAGGACCCAACGGCTAGACGGAAGAGGCTTCAGGGCCGCCTCGGAATGGTCCAAGCATCGGACGCGCTTGGGGCGACTACCAGTGACAACCCCTTATCCCGCGACGCGTCCGATACACAGATAGTTCCGAGGCGGCCGAGGAGCCTCACCGCATAGCAATCGGGGTGCGAGGCGAGGGATGCGGCGAGAAGGACCCAACGGCTAGACGGAAGAGGCTTCAGGGCCGCCTCGGAATGGTCCAAGCATCGGACGCGCTTGGGGCGACTACCAATGACAACCCCTTATCCCGCGACGCGTCCGATACACAGATAGTTCCGAGGCGGCCGAGGAGCCTCACCGCATAGCAATCGGGGTGCGAGGCGAGGGATGCGGCGAGAAGGACCCAACGGCTAGACGGAAGAGGCTTCAGGGCCGCCTCGGAATGGTCCAAGCATCGGACGCGCTTGGGGCGACTACCAGTGACAACCCCTTATCCCGCGACGCGTCCGATACACAGATAGTTCCGAGGCGGCCGAGGAGCCTCACCGCATAGCAATCGGGGTGCGAGGCGAGGGATGCGGCGAGAAGGACCCAACGGCTAGACGGAAGAGGCTTCAGGGCCGCCTCGGAATGGTCCAAGCATCGGACGCGCTTGGGGCGACTACCGTTGCCAACCCCTTATCCCGCGATGCGTCTGATACACAGATAGTTCCGAGGCGGCCGAGGAGCCTCACCGCATAGCAATCGGGTTGCGAGGCAGATTATTGGGAAGGGAACCCCCTGGGATGCGGCTCAAGCAGTGCCCAAAGGGACTGGAATGCGGAATCACATCGAGAGACCCAAATGCTATACGAGGGCTCAAATCGAATTATCGATTTGGCCACGACATGGACGCATCGGAACGACTACCTTTGCCGAACCACTCGCAATTGCATCCATACCGAAACCAATAGACATTTCCGTTAGAGCCCTCGCATAGCATTCGGGAATCTCGCATGCCCCTCTAAATCGACCAATGCTGGCGCTCAATGAAAATCCGAGCGCTACCACCGTTCGAGCGCCAGCATTGGTCGAGTTAGAGGGGCACGGGGGAGAATGCTCCAGTCAACACCTCCCCTATATAAGTTATTTGTCCGATTCTCGCACAACCGTAGTCTGCCTCGTCGAATCAAACAACGGTCCCAGATTCCGACTTCCGTTCCGTAGAGACCCAAAAGCTAGATGGAGGCTCGCAAGAAAGAGAGTCGGCGCATAGCAATCGGGTTTCTCGAACGTTTAGGGACCGAGCTCACTTGCGGATAGGGCAAAATCCGCCAAGCAACCCAAAAGCTAGACGGGGGCTCGAATCGAATCGCCTAGGCGGCCACAACAACGACGTGTTGGATCGACTACCAGTGCCAAACCATTCAGCAAGACTAGTCTGTGTCGAGGCCGGATAGAGATTCTCAGAGAGCGCCCGCATAGCATTTAGGAGACCTGCCGCGTCCCTCACACTCGACAAATGGTGGTGCACGTTTATAAATCCGAGCGATCCCAACCCTTTCAAGCACCAACATCGGTCGAGATAGAGGGGCACGGAGGGGGCTGCGTGAGACAACACAGTCCCCTATATAAGTTATTTGTCCGATTCTCACACATCCGAAGAATGGTCATCAAATCGGACAACAGCCCAAACTTCCGACTTCCGTCCCAGAAAGCCCAAGAGCTATCTAAAACGTTCATGGCCGGAACTCGATCGCGGCTATACCAGTCCGCCAAGCAACCCAAAAGCTAGACTGGAGCTCTAGTCGAATCACCTCTGTGGCCATTGCAAGGACGTGTTGGAGCGACTACCATTGCCGAACCATTCCGCAGGTCGAGTCCATACCAAGGCCGCATAGAGATTCACGATGAGCTCCTGCATAGCAATCAGGAGACTTGCCGTGTCCATCACAATCGATAAATCCTGGTGCAAGATTTTTGCATCCGAGCGCTCCAACCAGTCGAGCACCAGCATCAATCGACATAAACGGGCACGGGGGGAGGATGCTCGAGAACACTACCTCCCCTATATAAGTTATTTGTCCGATTCTCAAGCAGCCGAAGTCTGGTCATCGAATCGGGTCAAAGACCACAACTTCCGACTTTACCCACAATGCAAGTCATCGAATCGAACATCGGCCCCCGAGTCGGACTCCATGCGTATGTCAGGTCATCGGACCCAAATTCCGCCTTCCTGCGCATGGCGGGCCATCAATATCAACTCGGTCATCGGACCCAAACTCCGCCTTTTTGCGTATGGCACGCCTTCAAATCGGTCATCGGACCCAAATTCCGCCTTCCTGTGCATGGCGGGCCATCAACATCAACTCGGTCATCGGACCCAAATTCCGCCTTTCTGCGCATGGCACGCCATCAACTCGGTCATCGGACCCAAATTCCGCCTTCCTGCGCATGGCAGGTCATCGGACACAAATTCAGACCTCGCCAATATGCCTACGTATCGAATCGGTCATCGGACCCAACTTCCGACTTCATCCATACTGTAGGGTCTTTGAGGTTGGCGCGGTGCGCTCAACCCAGGGAGTCGACCCATCGAAGCATACACCTCCCCTATATAAGCTATTTGTCCGATTCCCACACCTGTGTAGTTTGCACCTCTGACCAGGACATCGACCCCAACTTCCGAACTCGACTGCAACGACGGCACCAGCGCCTTGGTGCGCACCTTGCGACGCACAGTCCCAACATTCGCCTTCCTGCACATGGCAGGTCATCGGACCCAAATTCCGACCTCGCGAGTATGCCTACATATCGAATCGGTCATCGGACCCAACTTCCGACTTCATCCATACCGTAGGGTCTTTGAGGTTGGCGCGGTGCGCTCAACCCGGGGAGTCGACCCAACGAAGCATACACCTCCCCTATATAAGCTATTTGTCCGATTCCCACACCTGTGTAGTTTGCACCTCCGATCAAGACATCGACCCCAACTTCCGAACTCGCCTCCAACGACCGAACCAGCGCCTTGGTGCGCACCTTGCAACGCACAGTGCCAACATTCGCCTTCCTGCACGTGGCAGGTCATCGGACCCAAATTCCGACCTCGCGAGTATGCCTACATATCGAATCGGTCATCGGACCCAACTTCCGACTTCATCCATACCGTAGGGTCTTTGAGGTTGGCGCGGTGCGCTCAACCCGGGGAGTCGACCCAACGAAGCATACACCTCCCCTATATAAGCTATTTGTCCGATTCCCACACCTGTGTAGCTTGCACCTCCGATCAGGACATCGACCCCAACTTCCGAACTCGACTAAAAAGACCGCACCAGCGCCTTGGTGTGCACCTTGCAACGCACAGTGTCAACATTCGCCTTCCTGCACATGGCAGGTCATCGGACCCAAATTCCGACCTCATGAGCATACCTACTAATCGAATTGGTCATCGGACCCAACTTCCGACTTCATCCATACCGTAGGGTCTTTGAGGTTGGCGCGGTGCGCTCAACCTGGGGAGTCGACCCATCGAAGCATACACCTCCCCTATATAAGCTATTTGTCCGATTCCGACACCTGTGTAGTTTGCACCTCCGCTCAGGACATCGACCCCAACTTCCGAACTCGCCTGCAACGACCGAACCAGCGCCTTGGTGCGCACCAAAAGTGCGCACTTTTGGAGGGCACTTTTGTGCGCTCCAAAGGTGCGCACTTTTGGAGGGCACTTTTCTGCGCTCCAAAGGTGCGCACTTTTGGAGGGCACTTTTTGGAGGGCACTTTTCTGCGCTCCAAAGGTGCGCACTTTTGGAGGGCACTTTTTGGAGGGCACTTTTCTGCGCTCCAAAGGTGCGCACTTTTGGAGGGCACTTTTTGGAGGGCACTTTTCTGCGCTCCAAAGGTGCGCACTTTTGGAGGGCACTTTTTGGAGGGCACTTTTCTGCGCTCCAAAGGTGCGCACTTTTGGAGGGCACTTTTTGGAGGGCACTTTTCTGCGCTCCAAAGGTGCGCACTTTTGGAGGGCACTTTTCTGCGCTCCAAAGGTGCGCACTTTTGGAGGGCACTTTTTGGAGGGCACTTTTCTGCGCTCCAAAGGTGCGCACTTTTGGAGGGCACTTTTTGGAGGGCACTTTTCTGCGCTCCAAAGGTGCGCACTTTTGGAGGGCACTTTTTGGAGGGCACTTTTCTGCGCTCCAAAGGTGCGCACTTTTGGAGGGCACTTTTGTGCACTCCAAAGGTGCGCACTTTTGGAGGGCACTTTTCCTGTGCTCCAAAGGTGCACACCTAGGTGAGCACCTTCGACCACACCTTGTAGCACACCAAACTCTGACTTTCGACTTCATCCGCAATGCAGGGTCTTTGAGGTTGGCGCAATGCGCACAACCAGGGGAGTCGACCCATCAAACCCAACACCTCCCCTATATAAGCTATTTGTCTGATTCTCATACATGCGTAGCCTGCAGGAGCAATTAGGACATCGACCCCAACTTTCGGCTTCTAAACGAAAACAAGGTCTTTGAGGTTGGTGTAATGCGAACAACTAGGGGAGTCAACCCATCAAACCCAACACCTCCCCTATATAAGCTATTTGTCTGATTCTCATACATGTGTAGTCTACAGGAGCAATTAGGACATCGACCCCAACTTTTGACTTCTTAACGAAAACAAGGTCTTTGAGGTTGACGTAATGCGCACAACCAGGGGAGTCGACCCATCAAACCCAACACCTCCCCTATATAAGCTATTTGTCCGATTCTCATACATGTGTAGCCTGCAGGAGCCATTAGGACATTGACCCCAACTTTTGACTTCTTAACGAAAACAAGGTCTTTGAGGTTGGCGTAATGCGCACAACCAAGGGAGTTGACCCATCAAACCCAACACCTCCCCTATATAAGCTATTTGTCTGATTCTCATACATGTGTAGCCTGCAACAACGATTAGGACATCCACCCCAACTTCTGAATTCGTCTGCGTTGACCGCACCAAAGGTGCACGCCTTGGTGCTCACCAAAATCCGACTTCCGACTTCTTCTGCTATGCGGGGTCTTTGAGGTTGGCGCAGTGCGCACAACCAGGGGAGTCAACCCACCGAATGCAACACCTCCCCTATATAAGCTATTTGTCTGATTCTCATACATGCGTAGACTGCAGCAATGATTAGGACATCCACCCCAACTTTTGACTTCTTAAACAAGACAGGGTCTTTGAAGTTGGTGCAGTGCACACAACCAGGGGAGTCGACCCATCAAACGCAACACCTCCCCTATATAAAGCTATTTGTCCGATTCTCATACGTGTAGTCTGCAGCAGCGATTAGGACATCGACCCCAACTTCCGAATTCGTTTGCATTGACCGCACCAAAGGTGCACGCCTTGGTGTGCACCCTGGAGTGCACTTTGGTGCTCACCTCGGTGCACACTTTGGTGTGCACCTCGGTGTGCACCAAAGGTGCGCACCTTGGAGCGCACCAAAGGTGTACACTTTGGAGCGCACCACATAGGGTCTTTGAGAGGTTGGCGCAGTGCGCACACCAAGGTGGGTGTTGAGGTGCGTGCCGAGGTGGGTGGGTGCTAGGGTGCGCTCCATGGTGGGTGCCAGGGTGGGTGCGTGCTAGGGTGGATTCCAAAGAGGGTCATAGGGTGGGTGCCAAGGTGGGTTGGTGATATAGTGGGTTCAAAGGTGGGTACTAGGGTGGGTTCCAAGGTGGGTCACAAGTTGGGTGCCAGGATGCGTGGGTGTTAGGTTGGGTGCCAAGGTGGGCTCCTGCGTGGGTGGGTGCTAGGGTGGGTTTCAAGGTGGACGCGAGGGCGGGTGCCAAGGTGGGTAACAAGTTGGGTGTTAGGATGGGTGAGTGCTAGAGTGGGTGCCAAGGTGGGTGGGTGCTAAGGTGGATGCCAAGGTGGTTCACAGGGTGGGTGGGTTCTAGGGTGAGTTCCAAGGTGGGTCACAGGTTCAGTGCTAGGGTGGGTGTCAAGGCGGGTGTCGAGGTGCCTGGGTGCTAGGGTGTGGATGCCAATGTGGGTCATAGGGTGGGTACTAGGGTGGGCTGCAATGTGGGTGCCAAGGTGGGTAACATGCTCGGTGGGTTCTAAATTGGGTGCCAGGGTGGGTGTGCACCCACCTTGCCCGAGGTGGGTGCCAAGGTGCCAGTGTGGGTGGGTGCTAAGGTGGATGCCAAGGTGGGTGAGAAGGTGGGTGATAGGTTGAGTGGTAGGATGGGTGGGTGCCAAGATGGGTCACAGGGTGGGTGCAAGGGTGGGTAGGTGCTAGGGTTGGTGTCAGGGTGGGTGGGTGCTAGGTTGGGTTCCAAGGTGGGTGCGAGGGTGAGTGTCAAGGTGGGTCACAGGTTAGGTGCTAGGATGGGTGAGTGCTAGGGTGCAAAGGTGCCAGGGTGGGTGCTAGGATGGGTCGATGCTAGGGTGAGTGGCAAGGTGGGTCCACAAGTGTCAAGGTGGGTGCCGAGGTGGGTGCCAAGTCGGCGACTGCTATGGTGGATGCCAAGGTGGGTCACGGGGTGGGTGCCAAGTTGCTAGGTTGGGTTCCAAGGTGGGTGCCAACGTGGGTGCTAGGGTGCGTGGGTTAAAGGGTGTGTCACAACGTGGGTGCCAGGATGGGTGCGCACCCACACTGGCCAAGACGGGTGCGGGTGCAAGGTTGGGTTCCAAGCCCGGTCACAGGCTGGGTGCTAGGATGGGTGGGTGCCAAGGTGGGCACCAGGGTGGGTGCACCCACCCTGGCCAAGGTGGGTCACGGGGTGGGTCCTAGGGTGGGTAACGGGGTGGGTACTAAGGTGCGTGCCAAGGTGGGTCATAGGGTGGGTGCCAAGGTGGGCACCAGGGTGGGTGTGCACCAACCCTAGCCAGGGTAGGTCACGGGGTGGTTGTCGGGGTGGGCGTCAAGGAGCCAAGGTGGGTGGCAAGTAGCCAAGTTGCGTGCCAAGGTGGGTGTCGGGGTGGGTGCCAAGGATCCAAGGTGGGTGCCAAGGAACCAAGGTGGGTGTCTGGGTGGGTGCCGAGGTGGGAGCCAGGGTGGGTCCCAAGGTGAGTGCAAAGGTGGGTGCCAGGGTCAAGGTGAGTGCCAATGTGGGTTCCAAGGTGCCAGGGTCAGGGTGAGTGCCAATGTGGGTTCAAAGGTGCTAAGTTGGGTGCGAGGTTGGGTGCGAGGGTGGGTGGGTGCCAAGGTGTGCTAGGTGGAAGCCCGGGTGGGTCGGCATCCCATGGGTGTCGAGTTGGGTGCCTGATGGGTGCTTCTTGTCAAGTTTTAGTCGTCGGGACTCATTTCGAGCCTTAGAGGTCGTTTCTTGTCCGGTTGCCCTGTCTTCGACCTGGGAACCCAATTTTGGTCCTCGGGTCCCATTTTTTTTTGTCTCGCATCCCACTTTTGGCCTGTGGCCTTTTCGGGGTCGATTCTCGTTTTGGGCATCAGAGCATGTTTCTTCTCCTAAAACCCAATATTTGTTTATTAAGTCTCGGAACACATTTTTGTTCTCGTGGACCCATCATGGGTCTTGGAACGCATTTGTGGTCCTTGGGTCCCATTTTGCATCCCGAAACTTGTGTTTTGGTGCTTGATCCCTATTTTGGGTGCCCACCTTGCACCAAGTGCGCACCCGGGGCAAACCGAGCGCCTTGGTGCACCGGGGCAAGATCGAGCGTGCACCCGAGGCGCCCCGAACATGCACCAAGGTGCACTCGGCCCACATGTGAGCGCAGGTCGTTGCGCCCGAGGTGGTGTGTGGGCACCGCGTTGCAGACGGGACACTGCACGCACACGACGCCCCCTCCAGGTGCACGCACGTAGGCCGGGCCGGGTGCACACCCGACGCCCTAGCAAGGTGCGCGCACCCGGGCAGGGCTCACACTTGGCGAACGGGGCGCACTTCGCGAGGGAGGGTGTGCACCTCGACGGGGGTGGGTGGCCGGGGTGGATTCGCACGTGGGTCGCGGTTTGCTAAGTACACACTGCGACAAGCTCATAACGGGTGCGATCATACCAGCGTTAGTGCACCGGATCCCATCAGAACTCCGCAGTTAAGCGCGCTTGGGCCGGAGTAGTACTGGGATGGGTGACCTCCCGGGAAGTCCCGGTGTTGCACCCTTTTTTAGTTTTTCGCCGGGCGTCGCAATGCTATTTGAATAAACCTTTTGCCCGTTTGCGTTCTCGTCGGGGCCGGGCCGGGCCGGGGTGCGCTGCCCGCACTACCGCGCGCGCGGGGGGCGACACCGAGCGCGCACCCGAGGCGCCCCGAGCACACAGGCCACGGTGCAACCCGGGCGTTGTGCGCGCACCCCGGTGCGCCCGAGGTGCTGCGCGCGCACCCAGGTGAAATCGGTGTGCACCTCGGCCAGTGCGCGCTCGGTCGAGTCGCGCACGTTGGCCAAGGTGCACGGTGATGTTTCTTACTCTAAGGTTCCGCACCAGACGCCCGGGACAGGTGAGCGAAGCTGGGCGGGGCCGGGTGCGCGGCCGGGGCAGGTGCACGCAGCTGGAGAGAGCTTTGGAGCACACTTCGGAGCGCACCAATGATGCGCTCCATTCAAAAGTTTCCTGAAAAGGCAAAAAAAGTTGAGATTATAGAATTTCCCACTTGAGAGATTGTAAAAAAAAAAAATTTAAAATGAAGGAAACGCGGTGGTGCCAAGGTGTGCGCAGCCCAGCCCACCCTGGCGAAGGTGCACGCAAGGTGCGCACCCGAGGCAAACCGGACAATTAACCCAACTTTCGACTTCGCGCGCACCTTGGAGCGCACTTCGGAGCGCTCCTTGGTGCGCACCAATCTTGGGCACCTCGGAGTGCACCATGGCGCCCACCAAGGTGCGCACCCGGGGCAAACCGAGCTCCGACTTCGTGCGCACCTTGGAGCGCACGAAAGGTGCGCACCATGGCGCCCACCAAGGTGCGCAGCCCAGCCAAGGCGTGCGCATCAAGGTGCGCACCCTGGCGAAGGTGCGCACCCGGGGCAAACCGAGCTCCGACTTCGTGCGCACCTTGGAGCGCACAAAAGGTGCGCAACCCAGCCAAGGTGTGCGCACCCCGGTCAAACCGAGCTCCGAATCGTGCGCACCAGAGGTGCACGCCATCGTGCGCACCTTGGAGCACACTTCGGAGCCCTCCTTGGTGCGCGCCGATGTTGCGCACCTCGGAGCGCACCCGGGGAAAACAATGCAATTAACCCGACTTTCGACTTCGTGGGCACCTCGGAGCGCTCTCGGGTTCGCACCTCGGAGCACACCGAGGTGCGCACCTTTGATGCGCTGCCTTCACCAATTTCCAGAAAAGGCAAGAAAACATTGAGAAGGTGTGCGCACCGAGGTGCCCACCCTGGCGAAGGTGCACGCGAGGTGCGCACCCGGGGCAAACCGGGCTCCGACTTCGTGCACGCCGCACCTTGGAGCACACTTCGGAGCGCTCCTTGGTGCGCACCAGGGCGCGCAACCCAGCCGAGGTGCCCACCCCGGCGAAGGTGCACGCGAGGTGCGCACCCGGGGCAAACCGGGCTCCGACTTCGTGCACGCCATGGTGCCCACCGCGGCGAAGGTGCACGCGAGGTGCGCACCCGGGGCAAACCGGGCTCCGACTTCGTGCACGCCGCACCTTGGAGCACACTTCGGAGCGCCACACTTCGGAGCGCTCCTTGGTGCGCACCATGGTGCCCACCAGGGCGCGCAACCCCGCCGAAGGTGCACGCGAGGTGCGCACCCGGGGCAAACCGGGCTCCGACTTCGTGCACGCCGCACCTTGGAGCACACTTCGGAGCGCTCCTTGGTGCGCACCATGGTGCCCACCAGGGCGCGCAACCCCGCCGAAGGTGCACGCGAGGTGCGCACCCGGGGCAAACCGGGCTCCGACTTCGTGCACGCCATGGTGCGCACCGCGGCGAAGGTGCGCACCCGGGGCAAACCGGGCTCCGACTTCGTGCACGCCGCACCTTGGAGCACACTTCGGAGCGCTCCTTGGTGCGCACCAGGGCGCGCAACCCAGCCGAGGTGCCCACCCCGGCGAAGGTGCACGCGAGGTGCGTACCCGGGGCAAACCGGGCTCCGACTTCGTGCACGCCGCACCTTGGAGCACACTTCGGAGCGCTCCTTGGTGCGCACCATGGTGCCCACCAGGCCGCGCAACCCAGCCAAGGTGTGCGCACCAAGGTGCACGCGAGGTGCGCACCCGGGGCAAACCGGGGTCCGACTTCGTGCACGCCGCACCTTGGAGCACACATCGGGGCGCTCCCGGGTTCGCACCGGCGTTGCGCACCGTGGTGGGCACCTCGGAGCACACCAAGGTGGGCAGCGAGGTGCGCACCTTTGATGCGATGCCTTCACTAATTTCCATAAAAGGCAAAAAAAAAACGAGATTTTAAAATTTCCGTTTTGAAAGATAGTGAGAAAAAGGGAATGCTGGTGCCATCTTGAGCCCGCCCTGGTGCGCAGCCCAGCCAAGGTGTGCGCACCAAGGTGCCCACCCTGGCGAAGGTGCGCGCCCGGGCAATTAACCCAACTTCCAACTTCGCGCGCGCCAGGGTGGGAGCGCACCCAACAACCGGGCCTGGGAAGAGCCAATGCGAGAAACCCCACCAAACGCTCTGACAAAAAAAGAGGGGGCGCTCCAGTAACCCCGCTTCGGAGCGCACCCTGGGCAAACCCAGCCAAGGTGCCCACCCCGGCCAAGGTGCAGGCGAGGTGCGCACCCGGGGCAAACCGGGCTCCGACAACGTGCACGCCGCACCTTGGAGCACACTTCGTAGCGCTCCCGGGTGCGCACCTCAGAGCACACCAAGGTGGGCAGCGAGGTGCGCACCTTTGATGCGCTGCCTTCACTAATTTCCAGAAAAGGCAAAAAAAAAAGGAGATTTTAAAATTTCCGTTTTGAAAGATAGTGAAAAAAACGGAACGCGCGTGCCATCTTGAGCCCGCCCTGGTGCGCAGCCCAGGTAAGGTGCCCACCCTGGCAAAGGTGCGCACCCGGGCAATTAACCCTACTTCCGACTTCGTGCGCGCCAGGGTGGCAACCGGGCCTCGGAAGAGCCAATGCGAGAAACCCCACCAAACGCTCCGACAAAAAAAGAGGCGGCGCTCCAATAACCCCGCTTCGGAGCGCAGCCGGGGCAAACCCAGCCAAGGTGCCCACCCCGACGAAGGTGCACGCGAGGTGCGCACCCGGGGCAAACCGGGCTCCGACAACGTGCACGCAGCACCTTGGAGCACACTTCGAAGCACTCCCGGGTGCCCACCGGCGTTGCGCACCGTGGTGGGCAGCGAGGTGCGCACCTTTGATGCGCTGCCTTCACTAATTTCCAGAAAAAGGCAAAAAAAAATGAGATTTTAAAATTTCCGTTTTGAAAGATAGTGAAAAAAAAGGAACGCGGGTGCCATCTTGAGCCCGCCCTGGTGCGCAGCCCAGGCAAGGCATGCGCACCAAGGTGCCCACCCGAGGTGCACACCCGGGGCAAACCGGGCTCCGACTTCGTGCAGGCCGCACCTTGGAGCACACTTCGGAGCGCTCCTTGGTGCGCACCATGGTGCCCACCAGGGCGCGCAACCCAGCCAAGGTCTGCACACCAAGGTGCCCACCCCGGCGAAGGTGCACGCGAGGTGCGCACCCGGGGCAAACCGGGCTCCGACTTCGTGCACGCCATGGTGCCCACCGCGGCGAAGGTGCACGCGAGGTGCGCACCCGGGGCAAACCGGGCTCCGACTTCGTGCACGCCGCACCTTGGAGCACACTTCGGAGCGCTCCTTGGTGCGCACCATGGTGCCCACCAGGGCGCGCAACCCAGCCAAGGTGTGCGCACCAAGGTGCACGCGAGGTGCGCACCCGGGGCAAACCGGGGTCCGACTTCGTGCACGCCGCACCTTGGAGCACACATCGGAGCGCTCCCAGGTTCGCACCAGCGTTGCGCACCTTTGATGCGCTGCCTTCACTAATTTCCAGAAAAGGCAAAAAAAAACGAGATTTTAAAATTTCCGTTCTGAAAGATAGTGAAAAAAACGGAACGCGGGTGCCATCTTGAGCCCTTCCTGGTGCGCAGCCCAGGCAAGTTGTGCGCACCAAGGTGCCCACCCTGGCGGAGGTGCGCGCCCGGGGCAATCCGGGCTCCGACTTCGTGCACTGCATGGTGCCCACCAAGGCGCGCAACCCAGCCAAGGTGCCCACCGCAGCGAAGGTGCACGCGAGGTGCGCACCCGAGGTGCACACCCGGGGCAAACCGGGCTCCGACTTCGTGCACGCCGCACCTTGGAGCACACTTCAGAGCGCTCCTTGGTGCGCACCAGGGCGCG
>NW_026728989.1:187500-202500 GCF_030272615.1 Cryptomeria japonica | reverse complement strand
AACGTGAGAGGCTGCAGGGTCGACTCAGAGAGGTCTATGCATGTGAGAGGCTGAAAGCAAGGTCGACTCGGAGCGGTCTATGCATCGGGCGCGCTTGGGGCGACTACCAGTGCCAACCCCTTATCCCGCGACGCGTCCGACAAAGAGAACGTTCCAAGGCGGCAGAGGAGGTTACCAGCCGAAGGATGCAGTAGCAATAACAGGTATAGTTCCGCGGCGGCCGAGAAGACTCACCGCATAGGAATCGGGATGCGAGGCGAGGGATGCGGCGGGAAGGCCCCGACGGCTAAACGGAAGAGGCTGCAGGGCCGCCTCGGAATGGTCCAAGCATCGGATGCGATTGGGACGACTACCAGTGCCAACCCCTTATCCCGCGATGCGTCCGATACACAGATAGTTCCAAGGCGGCCGAGGAGCCTCACCGCATATCAATCGGGGTGCGAGGCGAGGGATGGGGCGGGAAGGCCCCAACGGCTAGACGGAAGAGGCTTCAGGGCCACCTCGGAATGGTCCAAGCATCGGACGCGCTTGGGGCGACTGCCAGTGCCAACCCCTTATCCCGCGATGCGTCCGATACACAGATGGTTCCAAGGCGGCCGAGGAGCCTCACCGCATAGCAATCGGGGGTGCGAGGCGAGGGATGGGGCGGGAAGGCCCCAACGGCTAGACGGAAGAGGCTTCAGGGCCGCCTAGGAATGGTCCAAGCATCGGACACGCTTGGGGCGACTACCAGTGACAGCCCCCTATCCCGCGATGCGTCCGATACGAAGATGGTTCCAAGGCGGCCGAGGAGCCTCACCGCATAGCAATCGGGGTGCGAGGTGGGGGATGCGGCGAGATGGCCCCAACGGCTAGACGGAAGAGGCCACAGGGCCGCGTCGGAATAGTCCAAGCATCGGACGCGCTTGGGGCGACTACCAGTGACAACCCCTTATCCCGCGATGCGTCCGATACGAAGATAGTTCCAAGGCGGCCGAGGAGCCTCACCGCATAGCAATCGGGGTGCGAGGTGGGGGATGCGGCGAGATGGCCCCAACGGCTAGACGGAAGAGGCTGCAGGGCCGCCTCGGAATAGTCCAAGCATCGGACGCGCTTGGGGCCACTACCAGTGACAACCCCTTATCCCGCAATGCGTCCGATACGAAGATAGTTCCAAGGCGGCCGAAGAGCCTCACCGCATAGCAATCGGGGTGCGAGGTGGGGGATGCGGCGAGATGGCCCCAACGGCTAGACGGAAGAGGCCACAGGGCCGCCTCGGAATAGTCCAAGCATCGGACGCGCTTGGGGCGACTACCAGTGACAACCCCTTATCCCGCGATGCGTCCGATACGAAGATAGTTCCCAGGCGGCCGAGGAGCCTCACCGCATAGCAATCGGGGTGCGAGGCGAGGGATGCGGCGAGATGGCCCCAAAGGCTAGACGGAAGAGGCTGCAGGGCTGCCTCGGAATAGTCCAAGCATCGGACGCGCTTGGGGCGACTACCACTGCCAACCCCTTATCCCGCGATGCGTCCGATACACAGATAGTTCCGAGGCGGCCGAGGAGGTGGGGGATGCAGCGAGATGGCCCCAACGGCTAGACGGAAGAGGCTGCAGGGCCGCCTCGGAATAGTCCAAGCATCGGACGCGCTTGGGGCGACTACCAGTGACAACCCCTTATCCCGCGATGCGTCCGATACACAGATAGTTCCGAGGCGGCCAAGGAGCCTCACCGCATAGCAATCGTGGTGCGAGGTGGGGGATGCGGCGAGATGGCCCCAACGGCTAGACGGAAGAGGCTGCAGGGCCGCCTCGGAATGGTCCAAGCATCGGATGCGCTTGGGGCGACTACCACTGCCAACCCCTTATCCCGCGATGCGTCCGATACACAGATAGTTCCAAGGCGGCCGAGGAGCCTCACAGCATAGCAATCAGGGTGCGAGGCGAGGGATGCGGCGAGAAAGCCCCAACGGCTAGAGGGAAGAGGCTTCAGGTCCGCCTCGGAATGGTCCAAGCATCGGACGCGCTTGGGGCGACTACCAGTGACAACCCCTTATCCCGCGACGCGTCCGATACACAGATAGTTCCAAGGCGGCCGAGGAGCCTCACCGCATAGCAATCGGGGTGCGAGGCGAGGGATGCGGCGAGAAGGACCCAACGGCTACACGGAAGAGGCTTCGGGGCCGCCTCGGAATGGTCCAAGCATCGGACGCGCTTGGGGCGACTACCAGTGACAACCCCTTATCCCGCGACGCGTCCGATACACAGATAGTTCCAAGGCGGCCGAGGAGCCTCACCGCATAGCAATCGGGGTGCGAGGCGAGGGATGCGGCGAGAAGGACCCAACGGCTACACGGAAGAGGCTTCGGGGCCGCCTCGGAATGGTCCAAGCATCGGACGCGCTTGGGGCGACTACCAGTGACAACCCCTTATCCCGCGACGCGTCCGATACACAGATAGTTCCAAGGCGGCCGAGGAGCCTCACCGCATAGCAATCGGGGTGCGAGGCGAGGGATGCGGCGAGAAGGACCCAACGGCTAGACGGAAGAGGCTTCGGGTCCGCCTCGGAATGGTCCAAGCATCGGACGCGCTTGGGGCGACTACCAGTGACAACCCCTTATCCCGCGACGCGTCCGATACACAGATAGTTCCAAGGCGGCCGAGGAGCCTCACCGCATAGCAATCGGGGTGCGAGGCGAGGGATGCGGCGAGAAGGACCCAACGGCTAGACGGAAGAGGCTTCGGGTCCGCCTCGGAATGGTCCAAGCATCGGACGCGCTTGGGGCGACTACCAGTGACAACCCCTTATCCCGCGACGCGTCCGATACACAGATAGTTCCAAGGCGGCCGAGGAGCCTCACCGCATAGCAATCGGGGTGCGAGGCGAGGGATGCGGCGAGAAGGACCCAACGGCTAGACGGAAGAGGCTTCGGGTCCGCCTCGGAATGGTCCAAGCATCGGACGCGCTTGGGGCGACTACCAGTGACAACCCCTTATCCCGCGACGCGTCCGATACACAGATAGTTCCGAGGCGGCCGAGGAGCCTCACCGCATAGCAATCGGGGTGCGAGGCGAAGGATGCGGCGAGAAGGACCCAACGGCTAGACGGAAGAGGCTTCGGGTCCGCCTCGGAATGGTCTAAGCATCGGACGCGCTTGGGGCGACTACCAGTGACAACCCCTTATCCCGCGACGCGTCCGATACACAGATAGTTCCAAGGCGGCCGAGGAGCCTCACCGCATAGCAATCGGGGTGCGAGGCGAGGGATGCGGCGAGAAGGACCCAACGGCTAGACGGAAGAGGCTTCAGGGCCGCCTCGGAATGGTCCAAGCATCGAACGCGCTTGGGGCGACTACCAGTGACAACCCCTTATCCCGCGACGCGTCCGATACACAGATAGTTCCGAGGCGGCCGAGGAGCCTCACCGCATAGCAATCGGGGTGCGAGGCGAGGGATGCGGCGAGAAGGACCCAACGGCTAGACGGAAGAGGCTTCAGGGCCGCCTCGGAATGGTCCAAGCATCGGACGCGCTTGGGGCGACTACCAGTGACAACCCCTTATCCCGCGACGCGTCCGATACACAGATAGTTCCGAGGCGGCCGAGGAGCCTCACCGCATAGCAATCGGGGTGCGAGGCGAGGGATGCGGCGAGAAGGACCCAACGGCTAGACGGAAGAGGCTTCAGGGCCGCCTCGGAATGGTCCAAGCATCGGACGCGCTTGGGGCGACTACCAATGACAACCCCTTATCCCGCGACGCGTCCGATACACAGATAGTTCCGAGGCGGCCGAGGAGCCTCACCGCATAGCAATCGGGGTGCGAGGCGAGGGATGCGGCGAGAAGGACCCAACGGCTAGACGGAAGAGGCTTCAGGGCCGCCTCGGAATGGTCCAAGCATCGGACGCGCTTGGGGCGACTACCAGTGACAACCCCTTATCCCGCGACGCGTCCGATACACAGATAGTTCCGAGGCGGCCGAGGAGCCTCACCGCATAGCAATCGGGGTGCGAGGCGAGGGATGCGGCGAGAAGGACCCAACGGCTAGACGGAAGAGGCTTCAGGGCCGCCTCGGAATGGTCCAAGCATCGGACGCGCTTGGGGCGACTACCGTTGCCAACCCCTTATCCCGCGATGCGTCTGATACACAGATAGTTCCGAGGCGGCCGAGGAGCCTCACCGCATAGCAATCGGGTTGCGAGGCAGATTATTGGGAAGGGAACCCCCTGGGATGCGGCTCAAGCAGTGCCCAAAGGGACTGGAATGCGGAATCACATCGAGAGACCCAAATGCTATACGAGGGCTCAAATCGAATTATCGATTTGGCCACGACATGGACGCATCGGAACGACTACCTTTGCCGAACCACTCGCAATTGCATCCATACCGAAACCAATAGACATTTCCGTTAGAGCCCTCGCATAGCATTCGGGAATCTCGCATGCCCCTCTAAATCGACCAATGCTGGCGCTCAATGAAAATCCGAGCGCTACCACCGTTCGAGCGCCAGCATTGGTCGAGTTAGAGGGGCACGGGGGAGAATGCTCCAGTCAACACCTCCCCTATATAAGTTATTTGTCCGATTCTCGCACAACCGTAGTCTGCCTCGTCGAATCAAACAACGGTCCCAGATTCCGACTTCCGTTCCGTAGAGACCCAAAAGCTAGATGGAGGCTCGCAAGAAAGAGAGTCGGCGCATAGCAATCGGGTTTCTCGAACGTTTAGGGACCGAGCTCACTTGCGGATAGGGCAAAATCCGCCAAGCAACCCAAAAGCTAGACGGGGGCTCGAATCGAATCGCCTAGGCGGCCACAACAACGACATGTTGGATCGACTACCAGTGCCAAACCATTCAGCAAGACTAGTCTGTGTCGAGGCCGGATAGAGATTCTCAGAGAGCGCCCGCATAGCATTTAGGAGACCTGCCGCGTCCCTCACACTCGACAAATGGTGGTGCACGTTTATAAATCCGAGCGATCCCAACCCTTTCAAGCACCAACATCGGTCGAGATAGAGGGGCACGGAGGGGGCTGCGTGAGACAACACAGTCCCCTATATAAGTTATTTGTCCGATTCTCACACATCCGAAGAATGGTCATCAAATCGGACAACAGCCCAAACTTCCGACTTCCGTCCCAGAAAGCCCAAGAGCTATCTAAAACGTTCATGGCCGGAACTCGATCGCGGCTATACCAGTCCGCCAAGCAACCCAAAAGCTAGACTGGAGCTCTAGTCGAATCACCTCTGTGGCCATTGCAAGGACGTGTTGGAGCGACTACCATTGCCGAACCATTCCGCAGGTCGAGTCCATACCAAGGCCGCATAGAGATTCACGATGAGCTCCTGCATAGCAATCAGGAGACTTGCCGTGTCCATCACAATCGATAAATCCTGGTGCAAGATTTTTGCATCCGAGCGCTCCAACCAGTCGAGCACCAGCATCAATCGACATAAACGGGCACGGGGGGAGGATGCTCGAGAACACTACCTCCCCTATATAAGTTATTTGTCCGATTCTCAAGCAGCCGAAGTCTGGTCATCGAATCGGGTCAAAGACCACAACTTCCGACTTTACCCACAATGCAAGTCATCGAATCGAACATCGGCCCCCGAGTCGGACTCCATGCGTATGTCAGGTCATCGGACCCAAATTCCGCCTTCCTGCGCATGGCGGGCCATCAATATCAACTCGGTCATCGGACCCAAACTCCGCCTTTTTGCGTATGGCACGCCTTCAAATCGGTCATCGGACCCAAATTCCGCCTTCCTGTGCATGGCGGGCCATCAACATCAACTCGGTCATCGGACCCAAATTCCGCCTTTCTGCGCATGGCACGCCATCAACTCGGTCATCGGACCCAAATTCCGCCTTCCTGCGCATGGCAGGTCATCGGACACAAATTCAGACCTCGCCAATATGCCTACGTATCGAATCGGTCATCGGACCCAACTTCCGACTTCATCCATACTGTAGGGTCTTTGAGGTTGGCGCGGTGCGCTCAACCCAGGGAGTCGACCCATCGAAGCATACACCTCCCCTATATAAGCTATTTGTCCGATTCCCACACCTGTGTAGTTTGCACCTCTGACCAGGACATCGACCCCAACTTCCGAACTCGACTGCAACGACGGCACCAGCGCCTTGGTGCGCACCTTGCGACGCACAGTCCCAACATTCGCCTTCCTGCACATGGCAGGTCATCGGACCCAAATTCCGACCTCGCGAGTATGCCTACATATCGAATCGGTCATCGGACCCAACTTCCGACTTCATCCATACCGTAGGGTCTTTGAGGTTGGCGCGGTGCGCTCAACCCGGGGAGTCGACCCAACGAAGCATACACCTCCCCTATATAAGCTATTTGTCCGATTCCCACACCTGTGTAGTTTGCACCTCCGATCAAGACATCGACCCCAACTTCCGAACTCGCCTCCAACGACCGAACCAGCGCCTTGGTGCGCACCTTGCAACGCACAGTGCCAACATTCGCCTTCCTGCACGTGGCAGGTCATCGGACCCAAATTCCGACCTCGCGAGTATGCCTACATATCGAATCGGTCATCGGACCCAACTTCCGACTTCATCCATACCGTAGGGTCTTTGAGGTTGGCGCGGTGCGCTCAACCCGGGGAGTCGACCCAACGAAGCATACACCTCCCCTATATAAGCTATTTGTCCGATTCCCACACCTGTGTAGCTTGCACCTCCGATCAGGACATCGACCCCAACTTCCGAACTCGACTAAAAAGACCGCACCAGCGCCTTGGTGTGCACCTTGCAACGCACAGTGTCAACATTCGCCTTCCTGCACATGGCAGGTCATCGGACCCAAATTCCGACCTCATGAGCATACCTACTAATCGAATTGGTCATCGGACCCAACTTCCGACTTCATCCATACCGTAGGGTCTTTGAGGTTGGCGCGGTGCGCTCAACCTGGGGAGTCGACCCATCGAAGCATACACCTCCCCTATATAAGCTATTTGTCCGATTCCGACACCTGTGTAGTTTGCACCTCCGCTCAGGACATCGACCCCAACTTCCGAACTCGCCTGCAACGACCGAACCAGCGCCTTGGTGCGCACCAAAAGTGCGCACTTTTGGAGGGCACTTTTGTGCGCTCCAAAGGTGCGCACTTTTGGAGGGCACTTTTCTGCGCTCCAAAGGTGCGCACTTTTGGAGGGCACTTTTTGGAGGGCACTTTTCTGCGCTCCAAAGGTGCGCACTTTTGGAGGGCACTTTTTGGAGGGCACTTTTCTGCGCTCCAAAGGTGCGCACTTTTGGAGGGCACTTTTTGGAGGGCACTTTTCTGCGCTCCAAAGGTGCGCACTTTTGGAGGGCACTTTTTGGAGGGCACTTTTCTGCGCTCCAAAGGTGCGCACTTTTGGAGGGCACTTTTTGGAGGGCACTTTTCTGCGCTCCAAAGGTGCGCACTTTTGGAGGGCACTTTTCTGCGCTCCAAAGGTGCGCACTTTTGGAGGGCACTTTTTGGAGGGCACTTTTCTGCGCTCCAAAGGTGCGCACTTTTGGAGGGCACTTTTCTGCGCTCCAAAGGTGCGCACTTTTGGAGGGCACTTTTTGGAGGGCACTTTTCTGCGCTCCAAAGGTGCGCACTTTTGGAGGGCACTTTTGTGCACTCCAAAGGTGCGCACTTTTGGAGGGCACTTTTCCTGTGCTCCAAAGGTGCACACCTAGGTGAGCACCTTCGACCACACCTTGTAGCACACCAAACTCTGACTTTCGACTTCATCCGCAATGCAGGGTCTTTGAGGTTGGCGCAATGCGCACAACCAGGGGAGTCGACCCATCAAACCCAACACCTCCCCTATATAAGCTATTTGTCTGATTCTCATACATGCGTAGCCTGCAGGAGCAATTAGGACATCGACCCCAACTTTCGGCTTCTAAACGAAAACAAGGTCTTTGAGGTTGGTGTAATGCGAACAACTAGGGGAGTCAACCCATCAAACCCAACACCTCCCCTATATAAGCTATTTGTCTGATTCTCATACATGTGTAGTCTACAGGAGCAATTAGGACATCGACCCCAACTTTTGACTTCTTAACGAAAACAAGGTCTTTGAGGTTGACGTAATGCGCACAACCAGGGGAGTCGACCCATCAAACCCAACACCTCCCCTATATAAGCTATTTGTCCGATTCTCATACATGTGTAGCCTGCAGGAGCCATTAGGACATTGACCCCAACTTTTGACTTCTTAACGAAAACAAGGTCTTTGAGGTTGGCGTAATGCGCACAACCAAGGGAGTTGACCCATCAAACCCAACACCTCCCCTATATAAGCTATTTGTCTGATTCTCATACATGTGTAGCCTGCAACAACGATTAGGACATCCACCCCAACTTCTGAATTCGTCTGCGTTGACCGCACCAAAGGTGCACGCCTTGGTGCTCACCAAAATCCGACTTCCGACTTCTTCTGCTATGCGGGGTCTTTGAGGTTGGCGCAGTGCGCACAACCAGGGGAGTCAACCCACCGAATGCAACACCTCCCCTATATAAGCTATTTGTCTGATTCTCATACATGCGTAGACTGCAGCAATGATTAGGACATCCACCCCAACTTTTGACTTCTTAAACAAGACAGGGTCTTTGAAGTTGGTGCAGTGCACACAACCAGGGGAGTCGACCCATCAAACGCAACACCTCCCCTATATAAAGCTATTTGTCCGATTCTCATACGTGTAGTCTGCAGCAGCGATTAGGACATCGACCCCAACTTCCGAATTCGTTTGCATTGACCGCACCAAAGGTGCACGCCTTGGTGTGCACCCTGGAGTGCACTTTGGTGCTCACCTCGGTGCACACTTTGGTGTGCACCTCGGTGTGCACCAAAGGTGCGCACCTTGGAGCGCACCAAAGGTGTACACTTTGGAGCGCACCACATAGGGTCTTTGAGAGGTTGGCGCAGTGCGCACACCAAGGTGGGTGTTGAGGTGCGTGCCGAGGTGGGTGGGTGCTAGGGTGCGCTCCATGGTGGGTGCCAGGGTGGGTGCGTGCTAGGGTGGATTCCAAAGAGGGTCATAGGGTGGGTGCCAAGGTGGGTTGGTGATATAGTGGGTTCAAAGGTGGGTACTAGGGTGGGTTCCAAGGTGGGTCACAAGTTGGGTGCCAGGATGCGTGGGTGTTAGGTTGGGTGCCAAGGTGGGCTCCTGCGTGGGTGGGTGCTAGGGTGGGTTTCAAGGTGGACGCGAGGGCGGGTGCCAAGGTGGGTAACAAGTTGGGTGTTAGGATGGGTGAGTGCTAGAGTGGGTGCCAAGGTGGGTGGGTGCTAAGGTGGATGCCAAGGTGGTTCACAGGGTGGGTGGGTTCTAGGGTGAGTTCCAAGGTGGGTCACAGGTTCAGTGCTAGGGTGGGTGTCAAGGCGGGTGTCGAGGTGCCTGGGTGCTAGGGTGTGGATGCCAATGTGGGTCATAGGGTGGGTACTAGGGTGGGCTGCAATGTGGGTGCCAAGGTGGGTAACATGCTCGGTGGGTTCTAAATTGGGTGCCAGGGTGGGTGTGCACCCACCTTGCCCGAGGTGGGTGCCAAGGTGCCAGTGTGGGTGGGTGCTAAGGTGGATGCCAAGGTGGGTGAGAAGGTGGGTGATAGGTTGAGTGGTAGGATGGGTGGGTGCCAAGATGGGTCACAGGGTGGGTGCAAGGGTGGGTAGGTGCTAGGGTTGGTGTCAGGGTGGGTGGGTGCTAGGTTGGGTTCCAAGGTGGGTGCGAGGGTGAGTGTCAAGGTGGGTCACAGGTTAGGTGCTAGGATGGGTGAGTGCTAGGGTGCAAAGGTGCCAGGGTGGGTGCTAGGATGGGTCGATGCTAGGGTGAGTGGCAAGGTGGGTCCACAAGTGTCAAGGTGGGTGCCGAGGTGGGTGCCAAGTCGGCGACTGCTATGGTGGATGCCAAGGTGGGTCACGGGGTGGGTGCCAAGTTGCTAGGTTGGGTTCCAAGGTGGGTGCCAACGTGGGTGCTAGGGTGCGTGGGTTAAAGGGTGTGTCACAACGTGGGTGCCAGGATGGGTGCGCACCCACACTGGCCAAGACGGGTGCGGGTGCAAGGTTGGGTTCCAAGCCCGGTCACAGGCTGGGTGCTAGGATGGGTGGGTGCCAAGGTGGGCACCAGGGTGGGTGCACCCACCCTGGCCAAGGTGGGTCACGGGGTGGGTCCTAGGGTGGGTAACGGGGTGGGTACTAAGGTGCGTGCCAAGGTGGGTCATAGGGTGGGTGCCAAGGTGGGCACCAGGGTGGGTGTGCACCAACCCTAGCCAGGGTAGGTCACGGGGTGGTTGTCGGGGTGGGCGTCAAGGAGCCAAGGTGGGTGGCAAGTAGCCAAGTTGCGTGCCAAGGTGGGTGTCGGGGTGGGTGCCAAGGATCCAAGGTGGGTGCCAAGGAACCAAGGTGGGTGTCTGGGTGGGTGCCGAGGTGGGAGCCAGGGTGGGTCCCAAGGTGAGTGCAAAGGTGGGTGCCAGGGTCAAGGTGAGTGCCAATGTGGGTTCCAAGGTGCCAGGGTCAGGGTGAGTGCCAATGTGGGTTCAAAGGTGCTAAGTTGGGTGCGAGGTTGGGTGCGAGGGTGGGTGGGTGCCAAGGTGTGCTAGGTGGAAGCCCGGGTGGGTCGGCATCCCATGGGTGTCGAGTTGGGTGCCTGATGGGTGCTTCTTGTCAAGTTTTAGTCGTCGGGACTCATTTCGAGCCTTAGAGGTCGTTTCTTGTCCGGTTGCCCTGTCTTCGACCTGGGAACCCAATTTTGGTCCTCGGGTCCCATTTTTTTTTGTCTCGCATCCCACTTTTGGCCTGTGGCCTTTTCGGGGTCGATTCTCGTTTTGGGCATCAGAGCATGTTTCTTCTCCTAAAACCCAATATTTGTTTATTAAGTCTCGGAACACATTTTTGTTCTCGTGGACCCATCATGGGTCTTGGAACGCATTTGTGGTCCTTGGGTCCCATTTTGCATCCCGAAACTTGTGTTTTGGTGCTTGATCCCTATTTTGGGTGCCCACCTTGCACCAAGTGCGCACCCGGGGCAAACCGAGCGCCTTGGTGCACCGGGGCAAGATCGAGCGTGCACCCGAGGCGCCCCGAACATGCACCAAGGTGCACTCGGCCCACATGTGAGCGCAGGTCGTTGCGCCCGAGGTGGTGTGTGGGCACCGCGTTGCAGACGGGACACTGCACGCACACGACGCCCCCTCCAGGTGCACGCACGTAGGCCGGGCCGGGTGCACACCCGACGCCCTAGCAAGGTGCGCGCACCCGGGCAGGGCTCACACTTGGCGAACGGGGCGCACTTCGCGAGGGAGGGTGTGCACCTCGACGGGGGTGGGTGGCCGGGGTGGATTCGCACGTGGGTCGCGGTTTGCTAAGTACACACTGCGACAAGCTCATAACGGGTGCGATCATACCAGCGTTAGTGCACCGGATCCCATCAGAACTCCGCAGTTAAGCGCGCTTGGGCCGGAGTAGTACTGGGATGGGTGACCTCCCGGGAAGTCCCGGTGTTGCACCCTTTTTTAGTTTTTCGCCGGGCGTCGCAATGCTATTTGAATAAACCTTTTGCCCGTTTGCGTTCTCGTCGGGGCCGGGCCGGGCCGGGGTGCGCTGCCCGCACTACCGCGCGCGCGGGGGCGACACCGAGCGCGCACCCGAGGCGCCCCGAGCACACAGGCCACGGTGCAACCCGGGCGTTGTGCGCGCACCCCGGTGCGCCCGAGGTGCTGCGCGCGCACCCAGGTGAAATCGGTGTGCACCTCGGCCAGTGCGCGCTCGGTCGAGTCGCGCACGTTGGCCAAGGTGCACGGTGATGTTTCTTACTCTAAGGTTCCGCACCAGACGCCCGGGACAGGTGAGCGAAGCTGGGCGGGGCCGGGTGCGCGGCCGGGGCAGGTGCACGCAGCTGGAGAGAGCTTTGGAGCACACTTCGGAGCGCACCAATGATGCGCTCCATTCAAAAGTTTCCTGAAAAGGCAAAAAAAGTTGAGATTATAGAATTTCCCACTTGAGAGATTGTAAAAAAAAAAAATTTAAAATGAAGGAAACGCGGGTGCCAAGGTGTGCGCAGCCCAGCCCACCCTGGCGAAGGTGCACGCAAGGTGCGCACCCGAGGCAAACCGGACAATTAACCCAACTTTCGACTTCGCGCGCACCTTGGAGCGCACTTCGGAGCGCTCCTTGGTGCGCACCAATCTTGGGCACCTCGGAGTGCACCATGGCGCCCACCAAGGTGCGCACCCGGGGCAAACCGAGCTCCGACTTCGTGCGCACCTTGGAGCGCACGAAAGGTGCGCACCATGGCGCCCACCAAGGTGCGCAGCCCAGCCAAGGCGTGCGCATCAAGGTGCGCACCCTGGCGAAGGTGCGCACCCGGGGCAAACCGAGCTCCGACTTCGTGCGCACCTTGGAGCGCACAAAAGGTGCGCAACCCAGCCAAGGTGTGCGCACCCCGGTCAAACCGAGCTCCGAATCGTGCGCACCAGAGGTGCACGCCATCGTGCGCACCTTGGAGCACACTTCGGAGCCCTCCTTGGTGCGCGCCGATGTTGCGCACCTCGGAGCGCACCCGGGGAAAACAATGCAATTAACCCGACTTTCGACTTCGTGGGCACCTCGGAGCGCTCTCGGGTTCGCACCTCGGAGCACACCGAGGTGCGCACCTTTGATGCGCTGCCTTCACCAATTTCCAGAAAAGGCAAGAAAACATTGAGAAGGTGTGCGCACCGAGGTGCCCACCCTGGCGAAGGTGCACGCGAGGTGCGCACCCGGGGCAAACCGGGCTCCGACTTCGTGCACGCCGCACCTTGGAGCACACTTCGGAGCGCTCCTTGGTGCGCACCAGGGCGCGCAACCCAGCCGAGGTGCCCACCCCGGCGAAGGTGCACGCGAGGTGCGCACCCGGGGCAAACCGGGCTCCGACTTCGTGCACGCCATGGTGCCCACCGCGGCGAAGGTGCACGCGAGGTGCGCACCCGGGGCAAACCGGGCTCCGACTTCGTGCACGCCGCACCTTGGAGCACACTTCGGAGCGCTCCTTGGTGCGCACCATGGTGCCCACCAGGGCGCGCAACCCCGCCGAAGGTGCACGCGAGGTGCGCACCCGGGGCAAACCGGGCTCCGACTTCGTGCACGCCGCACCTTGGAGCACACTTCGGAGCGCTCCTTGGTGCGCACCATGGTGCCCACCAGGGCGCGCAACCCCGCCGAAGGTGCACGCGAGGTGCGCACCCGGGGCAAACCGGGCTCCGACTTCGTGCACGCCATGGTGCGCACCGCGGCGAAGGTGCGCACCCGGGGCAAACCGGGCTCCGACTTCGTGCACGCCGCACCTTGGAGCACACTTCGGAGCGCTCCTTGGTGCGCACCAGGGCGCGCAACCCAGCCGAGGTGCCCACCCCGGCGAAGGTGCACGCGAGGTGCGTACCCGGGGCAAACCGGGCTCCGACTTCGTGCACGCCGCACCTTGGAGCACACTTCGGAGCGCTCCTTGGTGCGCACCATGGTGCCCACCAGGCCGCGCAACCCAGCCAAGGTGTGCGCACCAAGGTGCACGCGAGGTGCGCACCCGGGGCAAACCGGGGTCCGACTTCGTGCACGCCGCACCTTGGAGCACACATCGGGGCGCTCCCGGGTTCGCACCGGCGTTGCGCACCGTGGTGGGCACCTCGGAGCACACCAAGGTGGGCAGCGAGGTGCGCACCTTTGATGCGATGCCTTCACTAATTTCCATAAAAGGCAAAAAAAAAACGAGATTTTAAAATTTCCGTTTTGAAAGATAGTGAGAAAAAGGGAATGCTGGTGCCATCTTGAGCCCGCCCTGGTGCGCAGCCCAGCCAAGGTGTGCGCACCAAGGTGCCCACCCTGGCGAAGGTGCGCGCCCGGGCAATTAACCCAACTTCCAACTTCGCGCGCGCCAGGGTGGGAGCGCACCCAACAACCGGGCCTGGGAAGAGCCAATGCGAGAAACCCCACCAAACGCTCTGACAAAAAAAGAGGGGGCGCTCCAGTAACCCCGCTTCGGAGCGCACCCTGGGCAAACCCAGCCAAGGTGCCCACCCCGGCCAAGGTGCAGGCGAGGTGCGCACCCGGGGCAAACCGGGCTCCGACAACGTGCACGCCGCACCTTGGAGCACACTTCGTAGCGCTCCCGGGTGCGCACCTCAGAGCACACCAAGGTGGGCAGCGAGGTGCGCACCTTTGATGCGCTGCCTTCACTAATTTCCAGAAAAGGCAAAAAAAAAAGGAGATTTTAAAATTTCCGTTTTGAAAGATAGTGAAAAAAACGGAACGCGCGTGCCATCTTGAGCCCGCCCTGGTGCGCAGCCCAGGTAAGGTGCCCACCCTGGCAAAGGTGCGCACCCGGGCAATTAACCCTACTTCCGACTTCGTGCGCGCCAGGGTGGCAACCGGGCCTCGGAAGAGCCAATGCGAGAAACCCCACCAAACGCTCCGACAAAAAAAGAGGCGGCGCTCCAATAACCCCGCTTCGGAGCGCAGCCGGGGCAAACCCAGCCAAGGTGCCCACCCCGACGAAGGTGCACGCGAGGTGCGCACCCGGGGCAAACCGGGCTCCGACAACGTGCACGCAGCACCTTGGAGCACACTTCGAAGCACTCCCGGGTGCCCACCGGCGTTGCGCACCGTGGTGGGCAGCGAGGTGCGCACCTTTGATGCGCTGCCTTCACTAATTTCCAGAAAAAGGCAAAAAAAAATGAGATTTTAAAATTTCCGTTTTGAAAGATAGTGAAAAAAAAGGAACGCGGGTGCCATCTTGAGCCCGCCCTGGTGCGCAGCCCAGGCAAGGCATGCGCACCAAGGTGCCCACCCGAGGTGCACACCCGGGGCAAACCGGGCTCCGACTTCGTGCAGGCCGCACCTTGGAGCACACTTCGGAGCGCTCCTTGGTGCGCACCATGGTGCCCACCAGGGCGCGCAACCCAGCCAAGGTCTGCACACCAAGGTGCCCACCCCGGCGAAGGTGCACGCGAGGTGCGCACCCGGGGCAAACCGGGCTCCGACTTCGTGCACGCCA
>NW_026728989.1:155000-177500 GCF_030272615.1 Cryptomeria japonica | reverse complement strand
TCGTCGAGTCTGTTACTGGGCGAACACGAGATGCGCACAGGAAATCGATCAGCCCTCACAATGGCCCAAGGCCAGAGATCGGACTGCTACGATTTACCCCAACAATCATCGTGCCACTCTTCGCAGAGAGGTGATAGACGCCAACGAGCCCGCGCATAGCAATCGAGGTGTAAAAAGGGCGTTGAAGGCAGGAAGCCTGGACGAAAGAGGCTACGAGGTCACCTCGAAGCGGTCTAAGAATCGGGCGCACTTGGGGCGACTACCAGTGCCAACCCCTTATCCCGCGGTGCGTCCGACACACAGAAATTTCCAAGGCGGCCAAGGAGCCTCCCCGCATAGCAATCGGGGTGTGAGGTTACGGATGCAGCATTGATAGCAATCGAGGTGTGAGGCGAAGGATGCAGAAGTGAGAGCCGAGGGATGTAGCAGAGATAGCAATCGGGGTGTGTGATGCAGAAGAGATAGCAATCGAGGTGTGCGGTGGGAAGGGCCCAGCAGCCAGAATGCATGAAGCGACGGATGAAGCAGTGATGACAACCGGGCTGTGAGGAGAGGAGGGATGCAGCCAAGAAAGCAATCAGGGCTCGAGGCAAGGGATGCATCAAGGATAGCAATCATGTTGTGAGGCGAGATTCCAAAGGCTAAACGTGAGAGGCTGCAGGGTCGACTCAGAGAGGTCTATGCATGTGAGAGGCTGAAAGCAAGGTCGACTCGGAGCGGTCTATGCATCGGGCGCGCTTGGGGCGACTACCAGTGCCAACCCCTTATCCCGCGACGCGTCCGACAAAGAGAACGTTCCAAGGCGGCAGAGGAGGTTACCAGCCGAAGGATGCAGTAGCAATAACAGGTATAGTTCCGCGGCGGCCGAGAAGACTCACCGCATAGGAATCGGGATGCGAGGCGAGGGATGCGGCGGGAAGGCCCCGACGGCTAAACGGAAGAGGCTGCAGGGCCGCCTCGGAATGGTCCAAGCATCGGATGCGATTGGGACGACTACCAGTGCCAACCCCTTATCCCGCGATGCGTCCGATACACAGATAGTTCCAAGGCGGCCGAGGAGCCTCACCGCATATCAATCGGGGTGCGAGGCGAGGGATGGGGCGGGAAGGCCCCAACGGCTAGACGGAAGAGGCTTCAGGGCCACCTCGGAATGGTCCAAGCATCGGACGCGCTTGGGGCGACTGCCAGTGCCAACCCCTTATCCCGCGATGCGTCCGATACACAGATGGTTCCAAGGCGGCCGAGGAGCCTCACCGCATAGCAATCGGGGGTGCGAGGCGAGGGATGGGGCGGGAAGGCCCCAACGGCTAGACGGAAGAGGCTTCAGGGCCGCCTAGGAATGGTCCAAGCATCGGACACGCTTGGGGCGACTACCAGTGACAGCCCCCTATCCCGCGATGCGTCCGATACGAAGATGGTTCCAAGGCGGCCGAGGAGCCTCACCGCATAGCAATCGGGGTGCGAGGTGGGGGATGCGGCGAGATGGCCCCAACGGCTAGACGGAAGAGGCCACAGGGCCGCGTCGGAATAGTCCAAGCATCGGACGCGCTTGGGGCGACTACCAGTGACAACCCCTTATCCCGCGATGCGTCCGATACGAAGATAGTTCCAAGGCGGCCGAGGAGCCTCACCGCATAGCAATCGGGGTGCGAGGTGGGGGATGCGGCGAGATGGCCCCAACGGCTAGACGGAAGAGGCTGCAGGGCCGCCTCGGAATAGTCCAAGCATCGGACGCGCTTGGGGCCACTACCAGTGACAACCCCTTATCCCGCAATGCGTCCGATACGAAGATAGTTCCAAGGCGGCCGAAGAGCCTCACCGCATAGCAATCGGGGTGCGAGGTGGGGGATGCGGCGAGATGGCCCCAACGGCTAGACGGAAGAGGCCACAGGGCCGCCTCGGAATAGTCCAAGCATCGGACGCGCTTGGGGCGACTACCAGTGACAACCCCTTATCCCGCGATGCGTCCGATACGAAGATAGTTCCCAGGCGGCCGAGGAGCCTCACCGCATAGCAATCGGGGTGCGAGGCGAGGGATGCGGCGAGATGGCCCCAAAGGCTAGACGGAAGAGGCTGCAGGGCTGCCTCGGAATAGTCCAAGCATCGGACGCGCTTGGGGCGACTACCACTGCCAACCCCTTATCCCGCGATGCGTCCGATACACAGATAGTTCCGAGGCGGCCGAGGAGGTGGGGGATGCAGCGAGATGGCCCCAACGGCTAGACGGAAGAGGCTGCAGGGCCGCCTCGGAATAGTCCAAGCATCGGACGCGCTTGGGGCGACTACCAGTGACAACCCCTTATCCCGCGATGCGTCCGATACACAGATAGTTCCGAGGCGGCCAAGGAGCCTCACCGCATAGCAATCGTGGTGCGAGGTGGGGGATGCGGCGAGATGGCCCCAACGGCTAGACGGAAGAGGCTGCAGGGCCGCCTCGGAATGGTCCAAGCATCGGATGCGCTTGGGGCGACTACCACTGCCAACCCCTTATCCCGCGATGCGTCCGATACACAGATAGTTCCAAGGCGGCCGAGGAGCCTCACAGCATAGCAATCAGGGTGCGAGGCGAGGGATGCGGCGAGAAAGCCCCAACGGCTAGAGGGAAGAGGCTTCAGGTCCGCCTCGGAATGGTCCAAGCATCGGACGCGCTTGGGGCGACTACCAGTGACAACCCCTTATCCCGCGACGCGTCCGATACACAGATAGTTCCAAGGCGGCCGAGGAGCCTCACCGCATAGCAATCGGGGTGCGAGGCGAGGGATGCGGCGAGAAGGACCCAACGGCTACACGGAAGAGGCTTCGGGGCCGCCTCGGAATGGTCCAAGCATCGGACGCGCTTGGGGCGACTACCAGTGACAACCCCTTATCCCGCGACGCGTCCGATACACAGATAGTTCCAAGGCGGCCGAGGAGCCTCACCGCATAGCAATCGGGGTGCGAGGCGAGGGATGCGGCGAGAAGGACCCAACGGCTACACGGAAGAGGCTTCGGGGCCGCCTCGGAATGGTCCAAGCATCGGACGCGCTTGGGGCGACTACCAGTGACAACCCCTTATCCCGCGACGCGTCCGATACACAGATAGTTCCAAGGCGGCCGAGGAGCCTCACCGCATAGCAATCGGGGTGCGAGGCGAGGGATGCGGCGAGAAGGACCCAACGGCTAGACGGAAGAGGCTTCGGGTCCGCCTCGGAATGGTCCAAGCATCGGACGCGCTTGGGGCGACTACCAGTGACAACCCCTTATCCCGCGACGCGTCCGATACACAGATAGTTCCAAGGCGGCCGAGGAGCCTCACCGCATAGCAATCGGGGTGCGAGGCGAGGGATGCGGCGAGAAGGACCCAACGGCTAGACGGAAGAGGCTTCGGGTCCGCCTCGGAATGGTCCAAGCATCGGACGCGCTTGGGGCGACTACCAGTGACAACCCCTTATCCCGCGACGCGTCCGATACACAGATAGTTCCAAGGCGGCCGAGGAGCCTCACCGCATAGCAATCGGGGTGCGAGGCGAGGGATGCGGCGAGAAGGACCCAACGGCTAGACGGAAGAGGCTTCGGGTCCGCCTCGGAATGGTCCAAGCATCGGACGCGCTTGGGGCGACTACCAGTGACAACCCCTTATCCCGCGACGCGTCCGATACACAGATAGTTCCGAGGCGGCCGAGGAGCCTCACCGCATAGCAATCGGGGTGCGAGGCGAAGGATGCGGCGAGAAGGACCCAACGGCTAGACGGAAGAGGCTTCGGGTCCGCCTCGGAATGGTCTAAGCATCGGACGCGCTTGGGGCGACTACCAGTGACAACCCCTTATCCCGCGACGCGTCCGATACACAGATAGTTCCAAGGCGGCCGAGGAGCCTCACCGCATAGCAATCGGGGTGCGAGGCGAGGGATGCGGCGAGAAGGACCCAACGGCTAGACGGAAGAGGCTTCAGGGCCGCCTCGGAATGGTCCAAGCATCGAACGCGCTTGGGGCGACTACCAGTGACAACCCCTTATCCCGCGACGCGTCCGATACACAGATAGTTCCGAGGCGGCCGAGGAGCCTCACCGCATAGCAATCGGGGTGCGAGGCGAGGGATGCGGCGAGAAGGACCCAACGGCTAGACGGAAGAGGCTTCAGGGCCGCCTCGGAATGGTCCAAGCATCGGACGCGCTTGGGGCGACTACCAGTGACAACCCCTTATCCCGCGACGCGTCCGATACACAGATAGTTCCGAGGCGGCCGAGGAGCCTCACCGCATAGCAATCGGGGTGCGAGGCGAGGGATGCGGCGAGAAGGACCCAACGGCTAGACGGAAGAGGCTTCAGGGCCGCCTCGGAATGGTCCAAGCATCGGACGCGCTTGGGGCGACTACCAATGACAACCCCTTATCCCGCGACGCGTCCGATACACAGATAGTTCCGAGGCGGCCGAGGAGCCTCACCGCATAGCAATCGGGGTGCGAGGCGAGGGATGCGGCGAGAAGGACCCAACGGCTAGACGGAAGAGGCTTCAGGGCCGCCTCGGAATGGTCCAAGCATCGGACGCGCTTGGGGCGACTACCAGTGACAACCCCTTATCCCGCGACGCGTCCGATACACAGATAGTTCCGAGGCGGCCGAGGAGCCTCACCGCATAGCAATCGGGGTGCGAGGCGAGGGATGCGGCGAGAAGGACCCAACGGCTAGACGGAAGAGGCTTCAGGGCCGCCTCGGAATGGTCCAAGCATCGGACGCGCTTGGGGCGACTACCGTTGCCAACCCCTTATCCCGCGATGCGTCTGATACACAGATAGTTCCGAGGCGGCCGAGGAGCCTCACCGCATAGCAATCGGGTTGCGAGGCAGATTATTGGGAAGGGAACCCCCTGGGATGCGGCTCAAGCAGTGCCCAAAGGGACTGGAATGCGGAATCACATCGAGAGACCCAAATGCTATACGAGGGCTCAAATCGAATTATCGATTTGGCCACGACATGGACGCATCGGAACGACTACCTTTGCCGAACCACTCGCAATTGCATCCATACCGAAACCAATAGACATTTCCGTTAGAGCCCTCGCATAGCATTCGGGAATCTCGCATGCCCCTCTAAATCGACCAATGCTGGCGCTCAATGAAAATCCGAGCGCTACCACCGTTCGAGCGCCAGCATTGGTCGAGTTAGAGGGGCACGGGGGAGAATGCTCCAGTCAACACCTCCCCTATATAAGTTATTTGTCCGATTCTCGCACAACCGTAGTCTGCCTCGTCGAATCAAACAACGGTCCCAGATTCCGACTTCCGTTCCGTAGAGACCCAAAAGCTAGATGGAGGCTCGCAAGAAAGAGAGTCGGCGCATAGCAATCGGGTTTCTCGAACGTTTAGGGACCGAGCTCACTTGCGGATAGGGCAAAATCCGCCAAGCAACCCAAAAGCTAGACGGGGGCTTGAATCGAATCGCCTAGGCGGCCACAACAACGACGTGTTGGATCGACTACCAGTGCCAAACCATTCAGCAAGACTAGTCTGTGTCGAGGCCGGATAGAGATTCTCAGAGAGCGCCCGCATAGCATTTAGGAGACCTGCCGCGTCCCTCACACTCGACAAATGGTGGTGCACGTTTATAAATCCGAGCGATCCCAACCCTTTCAAGCACCAACATCGGTCGAGATAGAGGGGCACGGAGGGGGCTGCGTGAGACAACACAGTCCCCTATATAAGTTATTTGTCCGATTCTCACACATCCGAAGAATGGTCATCAAATCGGACAACAGCCCAAACTTCCGACTTCCGTCCCAGAAAGCCCAAGAGCTATCTAAAACGTTCATGGCCGGAACTCGATCGCGGCTATACCAGTCCGCCAAGCAACCCAAAAGCTAGACTGGAGCTCTAGTCGAATCACCTCTGTGGCCATTGCAAGGACGTGTTGGAGCGACTACCATTGCCGAACCATTCCGCAGGTCGAGTCCATACCAAGGCCGCATAGAGATTCACGATGAGCTCCTGCATAGCAATCAGGAGACTTGCCGTGTCCATCACAATCGATAAATCCTGGTGCAAGATTTTTGCATCCGAGCGCTCCAACCAGTCGAGCACCAGCATCAATCGACATAAACGGGCACGGGGGGAGGATGCTCGAGAACACTACCTCCCCTATATAAGTTATTTGTCCGATTCTCAAGCAGCCGAAGTCTGGTCATCGAATCGGGTCAAAGACCACAACTTCCGACTTTACCCACAATGCAAGTCATCGAATCGAACATCGGCCCCCGAGTCGGACTCCATGCGTATGTCAGGTCATCGGACCCAAATTCCGCCTTCCTGCGCATGGCGGGCCATCAATATCAACTCGGTCATCGGACCCAAACTCCGCCTTTTTGCGTATGGCACGCCTTCAAATCGGTCATCGGACCCAAATTCCGCCTTCCTGTGCATGGCGGGCCATCAACATCAACTCGGTCATCGGACCCAAATTCCGCCTTTCTGCGCATGGCACGCCATCAACTCGGTCATCGGACCCAAATTCCGCCTTCCTGCGCATGGCAGGTCATCGGACACAAATTCAGACCTCGCCAATATGCCTACGTATCGAATCGGTCATCGGACCCAACTTCCGACTTCATCCATACTGTAGGGTCTTTGAGGTTGGCGCGGTGCGCTCAACCCAGGGAGTCGACCCATCGAAGCATACACCTCCCCTATATAAGCTATTTGTCCGATTCCCACACCTGTGTAGTTTGCACCTCTGACCAGGACATCGACCCCAACTTCCGAACTCGACTGCAACGACGGCACCAGCGCCTTGGTGCGCACCTTGTGACGCACAGTCCCAACATTCGCCTTCCTGCACATGGCAGGTCATCGGACCCAAATTCCGACCTCGCGAGTATGCCTACATATCGAATCGGTCATCGGACCCAACTTCCGACTTCATCCATACCGTAGGGTCTTTGAGGTTGGCGCGGTGCGCTCAACCCGGGGAGTCGACCCAACGAAGCATACACCTCCCCTATATAAGCTATTTGTCCGATTCCCACACCTGTGTAGTTTGCACCTCCGATCAAGACATCGACCCCAACTTCCGAACTCGCCTCCAACGACCGAACCAGCGCCTTGGTGCGCACCTTGCAACGCACAGTGCCAACATTCGCCTTCCTGCACGTGGCAGGTCATCGGACCCAAATTCCGACCTCGCGAGTATGCCTACATATCGAATCGGTCATCGGACCCAACTTCCGACTTCATCCATACCGTAGGGTCTTTGAGGTTGGCGCGGTGCGCTCAACCCGGGGAGTCGACCCAACGAAGCATACACCTCCCCTATATAAGCTATTTGTCCGATTCCCACACCTGTGTAGCTTGCACCTCCGATCAGGACATCGACCCCAACTTCCGAACTCGACTAAAAAGACCGCACCAGCGCCTTGGTGTGCACCTTGCAACGCACAGTGTCAACATTCGCCTTCCTGCACATGGCAGGTCATCGGACCCAAATTCCGACCTCATGAGCATACCTACTAATCGAATTGGTCATCGGACCCAACTTCCGACTTCATCCATACCGTAGGGTCTTTGAGGTTGGCGCGGTGCGCTCAACCTGGGGAGTCGACCCATCGAAGCATACACCTCCCCTATATAAGCTATTTGTCCGATTCCGACACCTGTGTAGTTTGCACCTCCGCTCAGGACATCGACCCCAACTTCCGAACTCGCCTGCAACGACCGAACCAGCGCCTTGGTGCGCACCAAAAGTGCGCACTTTTGGAGGGCACTTTTGTGCGCTCCAAAGGTGCGCACTTTTGGAGGGCACTTTTCTGCGCTCCAAAGGTGCGCACTTTTGGAGGGCACTTTTTGGAGGGCACTTTTCTGCGCTCCAAAGGTGCGCACTTTTGGAGGGCACTTTTTGGAGGGCACTTTTCTGCGCTCCAAAGGTGCGCACTTTTGGAGGGCACTTTTTGGAGGGCACTTTTCTGCGCTCCAAAGGTGCGCACTTTTGGAGGGCACTTTTTGGAGGGCACTTTTCTGCGCTCCAAAGGTGCGCACTTTTGGAGGGCACTTTTTGGAGGGCACTTTTCTGCGCTCCAAAGGTGCGCACTTTTGGAGGGCACTTTTCTGCGCTCCAAAGGTGCGCACTTTTGGAGGGCACTTTTTGGAGGGCACTTTTCTGCGCTCCAAAGGTGCGCACTTTTGGAGGGCACTTTTTGGAGGGCACTTTTCTGCGCTCCAAAGGTGCGCACTTTTGGAGGGCACTTTTTGGAGGGCACTTTTCTGCGCTCCAAAGGTGCGCACTTTTGGAGGGCACTTTTGTGCACTCCAAAGGTGCGCACTTTTGGAGGGCACTTTTCCTGTGCTCCAAAGGTGCACACCTAGGTGAGCACCTTCGACCACACCTTGTAGCACACCAAACTCTGACTTTCGACTTCATCCGCAATGCAGGGTCTTTGAGGTTGGCGCAATGCGCACAACCAGGGGAGTCGACCCATCAAACCCAACACCTCCCCTATATAAGCTATTTGTCTGATTCTCATACATGCGTAGCCTGCAGGAGCAATTAGGACATCGACCCCAACTTTCGGCTTCTAAACGAAAACAAGGTCTTTGAGGTTGGTGTAATGCGAACAACTAGGGGAGTCAACCCATCAAACCCAACACCTCCCCTATATAAGCTATTTGTCTGATTCTCATACATGTGTAGTCTACAGGAGCAATTAGGACATCGACCCCAACTTTTGACTTCTTAACGAAAACAAGGTCTTTGAGGTTGACGTAATGCGCACAACCAGGGGAGTCGACCCATCAAACCCAACACCTCCCCTATATAAGCTATTTGTCCGATTCTCATACATGTGTAGCCTGCAGGAGCCATTAGGACATTGACCCCAACTTTTGACTTCTTAACGAAAACAAGGTCTTTGAGGTTGGCGTAATGCGCACAACCAAGGGAGTTGACCCATCAAACCCAACACCTCCCCTATATAAGCTATTTGTCTGATTCTCATACATGTGTAGCCTGCAACAACGATTAGGACATCCACCCCAACTTCTGAATTCGTCTGCGTTGACCGCACCAAAGGTGCACGCCTTGGTGCTCACCAAAATCCGACTTCCGACTTCTTCTGCTATGCGGGGTCTTTGAGGTTGGCGCAGTGCGCACAACCAGGGGAGTCAACCCACCGAATGCAACACCTCCCCTATATAAGCTATTTGTCTGATTCTCATACATGCGTAGACTGCAGCAATGATTAGGACATCCACCCCAACTTTTGACTTCTTAAACAAGACAGGGTCTTTGAAGTTGGTGCAGTGCACACAACCAGGGGAGTCGACCCATCAAACGCAACACCTCCCCTATATAAAGCTATTTGTCCGATTCTCATACGTGTAGTCTGCAGCAGCGATTAGGACATCGACCCCAACTTCCGAATTCGTTTGCATTGACCGCACCAAAGGTGCACGCCTTGGTGTGCACCCTGGAGTGCACTTTGGTGCTCACCTCGGTGCACACTTTGGTGTGCACCTCGGTGTGCACCAAAGGTGCGCACCTTGGAGCGCACCAAAGGTGTACACTTTGGAGCGCACCACATAGGGTCTTTGAGAGGTTGGCGCAGTGCGCACACCAAGGTGGGTGTTGAGGTGCGTGCCGAGGTGGGTGGGTGCTAGGGTGCGCTCCATGGTGGGTGCCAGGGTGGGTGCGTGCTAGGGTGGATTCCAAAGAGGGTCATAGGGTGGGTGCCAAGGTGGGTTGGTGATATAGTGGGTTCAAAGGTGGGTACTAGGGTGGGTTCCAAGGTGGGTCACAAGTTGGGTGCCAGGATGCGTGGGTGTTAGGTTGGGTGCCAAGGTGGGCTCCTGCGTGGGTGGGTGCTAGGGTGGGTTTCAAGGTGGACGCGAGGGCGGGTGCCAAGGTGGGTAACAAGTTGGGTGTTAGGATGGGTGAGTGCTAGAGTGGGTGCCAAGGTGGGTGGGTGCTAAGGTGGATGCCAAGGTGGTTCACAGGGTGGGTGGGTTCTAGGGTGAGTTCCAAGGTGGGTCACAGGTTCAGTGCTAGGGTGGGTGTCAAGGCGGGTGTCGAGGTGCCTGGGTGCTAGGGTGTGGATGCCAATGTGGGTCATAGGGTGGGTACTAGGGTGGGCTGCAATGTGGGTGCCAAGGTGGGTAACATGCTCGGTGGGTTCTAAATTGGGTGCCAGGGTGGGTGTGCACCCACCTTGCCCGAGGTGGGTGCCAAGGTGCCAGTGTGGGTGGGTGCTAAGGTGGATGCCAAGGTGGGTGAGAAGGTGGGTGATAGGTTGAGTGGTAGGATGGGTGGGTGCCAAGATGGGTCACAGGGTGGGTGCAAGGGTGGGTAGGTGCTAGGGTTGGTGTCAGGGTGGGTGGGTGCTAGGTTGGGTTCCAAGGTGGGTGCGAGGGTGAGTGTCAAGGTGGGTCACAGGTTAGGTGCTAGGATGGGTGAGTGCTAGGGTGCAAAGGTGCCAGGGTGGGTGCTAGGATGGGTCGATGCTAGGGTGAGTGGCAAGGTGGGTCCACAAGTGTCAAGGTGGGTGCCGAGGTGGGTGCCAAGTCGGCGACTGCTATGGTGGATGCCAAGGTGGGTCACGGGGTGGGTGCCAAGTTGCTAGGTTGGGTTCCAAGGTGGGTGCCAACGTGGGTGCTAGGGTGCGTGGGTTAAAGGGTGTGTCACAACGTGGGTGCCAGGATGGGTGCGCACCCACACTGGCCAAGACGGGTGCGGGTGCAAGGTTGGGTTCCAAGCCCGGTCACAGGCTGGGTGCTAGGATGGGTGGGTGCCAAGGTGGGCACCAGGGTGGGTGCACCCACCCTGGCCAAGGTGGGTCACGGGGTGGGTCCTAGGGTGGGTAACGGGGTGGGTACTAAGGTGCGTGCCAAGGTGGGTCATAGGGTGGGTGCCAAGGTGGGCACCAGGGTGGGTGTGCACCAACCCTAGCCAGGGTAGGTCACGGGGTGGTTGTCGGGGTGGGCGTCAAGGAGCCAAGGTGGGTGGCAAGTAGCCAAGTTGCGTGCCAAGGTGGGTGTCGGGGTGGGTGCCAAGGATCCAAGGTGGGTGCCAAGGAACCAAGGTGGGTGTCTGGGTGGGTGCCGAGGTGGGAGCCAGGGTGGGTCCCAAGGTGAGTGCAAAGGTGGGTGCCAGGGTCAAGGTGAGTGCCAATGTGGGTTCCAAGGTGCCAGGGTCAGGGTGAGTGCCAATGTGGGTTCAAAGGTGCTAAGTTGGGTGCGAGGTTGGGTGCGAGGGTGGGTGGGTGCCAAGGTGTGCTAGGTGGAAGCCCGGGTGGGTCGGCATCCCATGGGTGTCGAGTTGGGTGCCTGATGGGTGCTTCTTGTCAAGTTTTAGTCGTCGGGACTCATTTCGAGCCTTAGAGGTCGTTTCTTGTCCGGTTGCCCTGTCTTCGACCTGGGAACCCAATTTTGGTCCTCGGGTCCCATTTTTTTTTGTCTCGCATCCCACTTTTGGCCTGTGGCCTTTTCGGGGTCGATTCTCGTTTTGGGCATCAGAGCATGTTTCTTCTCCTAAAACCCAATATTTGTTTATTAAGTCTCGGAACACATTTTTGTTCTCGTGGACCCATCATGGGTCTTGGAACGCATTTGTGGTCCTTGGGTCCCATTTTGCATCCCGAAACTTGTGTTTTGGTGCTTGATCCCTATTTTGGGTGCCCACCTTGCACCAAGTGCGCACCCGGGGCAAACCGAGCGCCTTGGTGCACCGGGGCAAGATCGAGCGTGCACCCGAGGCGCCCCGAACATGCACCAAGGTGCACTCGGCCCACATGTGAGCGCAGGTCGTTGCGCCCGAGGTGGTGTGTGGGCACCGCGTTGCAGACGGGACACTGCACGCACACGACGCCCCCTCCAGGTGCACGCACGTAGGCCGGGCCGGGTGCACACCCGACGCCCTAGCAAGGTGCGCGCACCCGGGCAGGGCTCACACTTGGCGAACGGGGCGCACTTCGCGAGGGAGGGTGTGCACCTCGACGGGGGTGGGTGGCCGGGGTGGATTCGCACGTGGGTCGCGGTTTGCTAAGTACACACTGCGACAAGCTCATAACGGGTGCGATCATACCAGCGTTAGTGCACCGGATCCCATCAGAACTCCGCAGTTAAGCGCGCTTGGGCCGGAGTAGTACTGGGATGGGTGACCTCCCGGGAAGTCCCGGTGTTGCACCCTTTTTTAGTTTTTCGCCGGGCGTCGCAATGCTATTTGAATAAACCTTTTGCCCGTTTGCGTTCTCGTCGGGGCCGGGCCGGGCCGGGGTGCGCTGCCCGCACTACCGCGCGCGCGGGGGCGACACCGAGCGCGCACCCGAGGCGCCCCGAGCACACAGGCCACGGTGCAACCCGGGCGTTGTGCGCGCACCCCGGTGCGCCCGAGGTGCTGCGCGCGCACCCAGGTGAAATCGGTGTGCACCTCGGCCAGTGCGCGCTCGGTCGAGTCGCGCACGTTGGCCAAGGTGCACGGTGATGTTTCTTACTCTAAGGTTCCGCACCAGACGCCCGGGACAGGTGAGCGAAGCTGGGCGGGGCCGGGTGCGCGGCCGGGGCAGGTGCACGCAGCTGGAGAGAGCTTTGGAGCACACTTCGGAGCGCACCAATGATGCGCTCCATTCAAAAGTTTCCTGAAAAGGCAAAAAAAGTTGAGATTATAGAATTTCCCACTTGAGAGATTGTAAAAAAAAAAAATTTAAAATGAAGGAAACGCGGGTGCCAAGGTGTGCGCAGCCCAGCCCACCCTGGCGAAGGTGCACGCAAGGTGCGCACCCGAGGCAAACCGGACAATTAACCCAACTTTCGACTTCGCGCGCACCTTGGAGCGCACTTCGGAGCGCTCCTTGGTGCGCACCAATCTTGGGCACCTCGGAGTGCACCATGGCGCCCACCAAGGTGCGCACCCGGGGCAAACCGAGCTCCGACTTCGTGCGCACCTTGGAGCGCACGAAAGGTGCGCACCATGGCGCCCACCAAGGTGCGCAGCCCAGCCAAGGCGTGCGCATCAAGGTGCGCACCCTGGCGAAGGTGCGCACCCGGGGCAAACCGAGCTCCGACTTCGTGCGCACCTTGGAGCGCACAAAAGGTGCGCAACCCAGCCAAGGTGTGCGCACCCCGGTCAAACCGAGCTCCGAATCGTGCGCACCAGAGGTGCACGCCATCGTGCGCACCTTGGAGCACACTTCGGAGCCCTCCTTGGTGCGCGCCGATGTTGCGCACCTCGGAGCGCACCCGGGGAAAACAATGCAATTAACCCGACTTTCGACTTCGTGGGCACCTCGGAGCGCTCTCGGGTTCGCACCTCGGAGCACACCGAGGTGCGCACCTTTGATGCGCTGCCTTCACCAATTTCCAGAAAAGGCAAGAAAACATTGAGAAGGTGTGCGCACCGAGGTGCCCACCCTGGCGAAGGTGCACGCGAGGTGCGCACCCGGGGCAAACCGGGCTCCGACTTCGTGCACGCCGCACCTTGGAGCACACTTCGGAGCGCTCCTTGGTGCGCACCAGGGCGCGCAACCCAGCCGAGGTGCCCACCCCGGCGAAGGTGCACGCGAGGTGCGCACCCGGGGCAAACCGGGCTCCGACTTCGTGCACGCCATGGTGCCCACCGCGGCGAAGGTGCACGCGAGGTGCGCACCCGGGGCAAACCGGGCTCCGACTTCGTGCACGCCGCACCTTGGAGCACACTTCGGAGCGCTCCTTGGTGCGCACCATGGTGCCCACCAGGGCGCGCAACCCCGCCGAAGGTGCACGCGAGGTGCGCACCCGGGGCAAACCGGGCTCCGACTTCGTGCACGCCGCACCTTGGAGCACACTTCGGAGCGCTCCTTGGTGCGCACCATGGTGCCCACCAGGGCGCGCAACCCCGCCGAAGGTGCACGCGAGGTGCGCACCCGGGGCAAACCGGGCTCCGACTTCGTGCACGCCATGGTGCGCACCGCGGCGAAGGTGCGCACCCGGGGCAAACCGGGCTCCGACTTCGTGCACGCCGCACCTTGGAGCACACTTCGGAGCGCTCCTTGGTGCGCACCAGGGCGCGCAACCCAGCCGAGGTGCCCACCCCGGCGAAGGTGCACGCGAGGTGCGTACCCGGGGCAAACCGGGCTCCGACTTCGTGCACGCCGCACCTTGGAGCACACTTCGGAGCGCTCCTTGGTGCGCACCATGGTGCCCACCAGGCCGCGCAACCCAGCCAAGGTGTGCGCACCAAGGTGCACGCGAGGTGCGCACCCGGGGCAAACCGGGGTCCGACTTCGTGCACGCCGCACCTTGGAGCACACATCGGGGCGCTCCCGGGTTCGCACCGGCGTTGCGCACCGTGGTGGGCACCTCGGAGCACACCAAGGTGGGCAGCGAGGTGCGCACCTTTGATGCGATGCCTTCACTAATTTCCATAAAAGGCAAAAAAAAAACGAGATTTTAAAATTTCCGTTTTGAAAGATAGTGAGAAAAAGGGAATGCTGGTGCCATCTTGAGCCCGCCCTGGTGCGCAGCCCAGCCAAGGTGTGCGCACCAAGGTGCCCACCCTGGCGAAGGTGCGCGCCCGGGCAATTAACCCAACTTCCAACTTCGCGCGCGCCAGGGTGGGAGCGCACCCAACAACCGGGCCTGGGAAGAGCCAATGCGAGAAACCCCACCAAACGCTCTGACAAAAAAAGAGGGGGCGCTCCAGTAACCCCGCTTCGGAGCGCACCCTGGGCAAACCCAGCCAAGGTGCCCACCCCGGCCAAGGTGCAGGCGAGGTGCGCACCCGGGGCAAACCGGGCTCCGACAACGTGCACGCCGCACCTTGGAGCACACTTCGTAGCGCTCCCGGGTGCGCACCTCAGAGCACACCAAGGTGGGCAGCGAGGTGCGCACCTTTGATGCGCTGCCTTCACTAATTTCCAGAAAAGGCAAAAAAAAAAGGAGATTTTAAAATTTCCGTTTTGAAAGATAGTGAAAAAAACGGAACGCGCGTGCCATCTTGAGCCCGCCCTGGTGCGCAGCCCAGGTAAGGTGCCCACCCTGGCAAAGGTGCGCACCCGGGCAATTAACCCTACTTCCGACTTCGTGCGCGCCAGGGTGGCAACCGGGCCTCGGAAGAGCCAATGCGAGAAACCCCACCAAACGCTCCGACAAAAAAAGAGGCGGCGCTCCAATAACCCCGCTTCGGAGCGCAGCCGGGGCAAACCCAGCCAAGGTGCCCACCCCGACGAAGGTGCACGCGAGGTGCGCACCCGGGGCAAACCGGGCTCCGACAACGTGCACGCAGCACCTTGGAGCACACTTCGAAGCACTCCCGGGTGCCCACCGGCGTTGCGCACCGTGGTGGGCAGCGAGGTGCGCACCTTTGATGCGCTGCCTTCACTAATTTCCAGAAAAAGGCAAAAAAAAATGAGATTTTAAAATTTCCGTTTTGAAAGATAGTGAAAAAAAAGGAACGCGGGTGCCATCTTGAGCCCGCCCTGGTGCGCAGCCCAGGCAAGGCATGCGCACCAAGGTGCCCACCCGAGGTGCACACCCGGGGCAAACCGGGCTCCGACTTCGTGCAGGCCGCACCTTGGAGCACACTTCGGAGCGCTCCTTGGTGCGCACCATGGTGCCCACCAGGGCGCGCAACCCAGCCAAGGTCTGCACACCAAGGTGCCCACCCCGGCGAAGGTGCACGCGAGGTGCGCACCCGGGGCAAACCGGGCTCCGACTTCGTGCACGCCATGGTGCCCACCGCGGCGAAGGTGCACGCGAGGTGCGCACCCGGGGCAAACCGGGCTCCGACTTCGTGCACGCCGCACCTTGGAGCACACTTCGGAGCGCTCCTTGGTGCGCACCATGGTGCCCACCAGGGCGCGCAACCCAGCCAAGGTGTGCGCACCAAGGTGCACGCGAGGTGCGCACCCGGGGCAAACCGGGGTCCGACTTCGTGCACGCCGCACCTTGGAGCACACATCGGAGCGCTCCCAGGTTCGCACCAGCGTTGCGCACCTTTGATGCGCTGCCTTCACTAATTTCCAGAAAAGGCAAAAAAAAATGAGATTTTAAAATTTCCGTTCTGAAAGATAGTGAAAAAAACGGAACGCGGGTGCCATCTTGAGCCCTTCCTGGTGCGCACCCCAGGCAAGTTGTGCGCACCAAGGTGCCCACCCTGGCGGAGGTGCGCGCCCGGGGCAATCCGGGCTCCGACTTCGTGCACTGCATGGTGCCCACCAAGGCGCGCAACCCAGCCAAGGTGCCCACCGCAGCGAAGGTGCACGCGAGGTGCGCACGCGAGGTGCACACCCGGGGCAAACCGGGCTCCGACTTCGTGCACGCCGCACCTTGGAGCACACTTCAGAGCGCTCCTTGGTGCGCACCAGGGCGCGCAACCCAGCCGAGGTGCCCACCCCGGCGAAGGTGCACGCGAGGTGCGCACCCGGGGCAAACCGGGCTCCGACTTTGTGCACGCCATGGTGCCCACCGCGGCGAAGGTGCGCACCCGGGGCAAACCGGGCTCCGACTTCGTGCACGCCGCACCTTGGAGCACACTTCGGAGCGCTCCTTGGTGCGCACCATGGTGCCCACCAGGCCGCGCAACCCAGCCAAGGTGTGCGCACCAAGGTGCACGCGAGGTGCGCACCCGGGGCAAACCGGGGTCCGACTTCGTGCACGCCGCACCTTGGAGCACACATCGGGGCGCTCCCGGGTTCGCACCGGCGTTGCGCACCGTGGTGGGCACCTCGGAGCACACCAAGGTGGGCAGCGAGGTGCGCACCTTTGATGCGATGCCTTCACTAATTTCCATAAAAGGCAAAAAAAAAACGAGATTTTAAAATTTCCGTTTTGAAAGATAGTGAGAAAAAGGGAATGCTGGTGCCATCTTGAGCCCGCCCTGGTGCGCAGCCCAGCCAAGGTTTGCGCACCAAGGTGCCCACCCTGGCGAAGGTGCGCGCCCGGGCAATTAACCCAACTTCCAACTTCGCGCGCGCCAGGGTGGGAGCGCACCCAACAACCGGGCCTGGGAAGAGCCAATGCGAGAAACCCCACCAAACTCTCTGACAAAAAAAGAGGGGGCGCTCCAGTAACCCCGCTTCGGAGCGCACCCTGGGCAAACCCAGCCAAGGTGCCCACCCTGGCCAAGGTGCAGGCGAGGTGCGCACCCGGGGCAAACCGGGCTCCGACAACGTGCACGCCGCACCTTGGAGCACACTTCGTAGCGCTCCCGGGTGCGCACCTCAGAGCACACCAAGGTGGGCAGCGAGGTGCGCACCTTTGATGCGCTGCCTTCACTAATTTCCAGAAAAGGCAAAAAAAAAAGGAGATTTTAAAATTTCCGTTTTGAAAGATAGTGAAAAAAACGGAACGCGCGTGCCATCTTGAGCCCGCCCTGGTGCGCAGCCCAGGTAAGGTGCCACCCTGGCAAAGGTGCGCACCCGGGCAATTAACCCTACTTCCGACTTCGTGCGCGCCAGGGTGGCAACCGGGCCTCGGAAGAGCCAATGCGAGAAACCCCACCAAACGCTCCGACAAAAAAAGAGGCGGCGCTCCAATAACCCCGCTTCGGAGCGCAGCCGGGGCAAACCAAGCCAAGGTGCCCACCCCGACGAAGGTGCACGCGAGGTGCGCACCCGGGGCAAACCGGGCTCCGACAACGTGCACGCAGCACCTTGGAGCACACTTCGAAGCACTCCCGGGTGCCCACCGGCGTTGCGCACCGTGGTGGGCAGCGAGGTGCGCACCTTTGATGCGCTGCCTTCACTAATTTCCAGAAAAAGGCAAAAAAAAATGAGATTTTAAAATTTCCGTTTTGAAAGATAGTGAAAAAAAAGGAACGCGGGTGCCATCTTGAGCCCGCCCTGGTGCGCAGCCCAGGCAAGGCATGCGCACCAAGGTGCCCACCCGAGGTGCACACCCGGGGCAAACCGGGCTCCGACTTCGTGCAGGCCGCACCTTGGAGCACACTTCGGAGCGCTCCTTGGTGCGCACCATGGTGCCCACCAGGGCGCACCCGAGGCAAACCGGGCTCCGACTTCGTGCACGCCGCACCTTGGAGCACACATCGGAGCGCTCCCAGGTTCGCACCAGCGTTGCGCACCTTTGATGCGCTGCCTTCACTAATTTCCAGAAAAGGCAAAAAAAAACGATATTTTAAAATTTCCGTTCTGAAAGATAGTGAAAAAAACGGAACGCGGGTGCCATCTTGAGCCCTTCCTGATGCGCAGCCCAGGCAAGTTGTGCGCACCAAGGTGCCCACCCTGGCGGAGGTGCGCGCCCGGGGCAAACCGGGCTCCGACTTCGTGCACTGCATGGTGCCCACCAAGGCGCGCAACCCAGCCAAGGTGCCCACCGCAGCGAAGGTGCACGCGAGGTGCGCACCCGAGGTGCACACCCGGGGCAAACCGGGCTCCGACTTCGTGCACGCCGCACCTTGGAGCACACTTCAGAGCGCTCCTTGGTACGCACCAGGGCGCGCAACCCAGCCAAGGTGCTCACCCCGGCGAAGGTGCACGCGAGGTGCGCACCCGGGGCAAACCGGGCTCGGACTTCGTGCACGCCGCACCTTGGAGCACACATCGGAGCGCTCCCGGGTTCGCACCAGCATTGCGCACCTTTGATGCGCTGCCTTCACTAATTTCCAGAAAAGGCAAAAAAAAGAAAAAAATGAGATTTTAAAATTTCCGTTTTGAAAGATAGTGAAAAAAACGGAACGCGGGTGCCATCTTGAGCCCGCCCTGGTGTGCAGCCCAGGCAAGTTGTGCGCACCAAGGCACCCACCCTGGCCAAGGTGGGTCACGGGGTGGGTCCTAGGGTGGGTAACGGGGTGGGTACTAAGGTGCGTGCCAAGGTGGGTCATAGGGTGGGTGCCAAGGTGGGCACCAGGGTGGGTGTGCACCAACCCTAGCCAGGGTAGGTCACGGGGTGGTTGTCGGGGTGGGCGTCAAGGAGCCAAGGTGGGTGGCAAGTAGCCAAGTTGCGTGCCAAGGTGGGTGTCGGGGTGGGTGCCAAGGATCCAAGGTGGGTGCCAAGGAACCAAGGTGGGTGTCTGGGTGGGTGCCGAGGTGGGAGCCAGGGTGGGTCCCAAGGTGAGTGCAAAGGTGGGTGCCAGGGTCAAGGTGAGTGCCAATGTGGGTTCCAAGGTGCCAGGGTCAGGGTGAGTGCCAATGTGGGTTCAAAGGTGCTAAGTTGGGTGCGAGGTTGGGTGCGAGGGTGGGTGGGTGCCAAGGTGTGCTAGGTGGAAGCCCGGGTGGGTCGGCATCCCATGGGTGTCGAGTTGGGTGCCTGATGGGTGCTTCTTGTCAAGTTTTAGTCGTCGGGACTCATTTCGAGCCTTAGAGGTCGTTTCTTGTCCGGTTGCCCTGTCTTCGACCTGGGAACCCAATTTTGGTCCTCGGGTCCCATTTTTTTTTGTCTCGCATCCCACTTTTGGCCTGTGGCCTTTTCGGGGTCGATTCTCGTTTTGGGCATCAGAGCATGTTTCTTCTCCTAAAACCCAATATTTGTTTATTAAGTCTCGGAACACATTTTTGTTCTCGTGGACCCATCATGGGTCTTGGAACGCATTTGTGGTCCTTGGGTCCCATTTTGCATCCCGAAACTTGTGTTTTGGTGCTTGATCCCTATTTTGGGTGCCCACCTTGCACCAAGTGCGCACCCGGGGCAAACCGAGCGCCTTGGTGCACCGGGGCAAGATCGAGCGTGCACCCGAGGCGCCCCGAACATGCACCAAGGTGCACTCGGCCCACATGTGAGCGCAGGTCGTTGCGCCCGAGGTGGTGTGTGGGCACCGCGTTGCAGACGGGACACTGCACGCACACGACGCCCCCTCCAGGTGCACGCACGTAGGCCGGGCCGGGTGCACACCCGACGCCCTAGCAAGGTGCGCGCACCCGGGCAGGGCTCACACTTGGCGAACGGGGCGCACTTCGCGAGGGAGGGTGTGCACCTCGACGGGGGTGGGTGGCCGGGGTGGATTCGCACGTGGGTCGCGGTTTGCTAAGTACACACTGCGACAAGCTCATAACGGGTGCGATCATACCAGCGTTAGTGCACCGGATCCCATCAGAACTCCGCAGTTAAGCGCGCTTGGGCCGGAGTAGTACTGGGATGGGTGACCTCCCGGGAAGTCCCGGTGTTGCACCCTTTTTTAGTTTTTCGCCGGGCGTCGCAATGCTATTTGAATAAACCTTTTGCCCGTTTGCGTTCTCGTCGGGGCCGGGCCGGGCCGGGGTGCGCTGCCCGCACTACCGCGCGCGCGGGGGGCGACACCGAGCGCGCACCCGAGGCGCCCCGAGCACACAGGCCACGGTGCAACCCGGGCGTTGTGCGCGCACCCCGGTGCGCCCGAGGTGCTGCGCGCGCACCCAGGTGAAATCGGTGTGCACCTCGGCCAGTGCGCGCTCGGTCGAGTCGCGCACGTTGGCCAAGGTGCACGGTGATGTTTCTTACTCTAAGGTTCCGCACCAGACGCCCGGGACAGGTGAGCGAAGCTGGGCGGGGCCGGGTGCGCGGCCGGGGCAGGTGCACGCAGCTGGAGAGAGCTTTGGAGCACACTTCGGAGCGCACCAATGATGCGCTCCATTCAAAAGTTTCCTGAAAAGGCAAAAAAAGTTGAGATTATAGAATTTCCCACTTGAGAGATTGTAAAAAAAAAAAATTTAAAATGAAGGAAACGCGGGTGCCAAGGTGTGCGCAGCCCAGCCCACCCTGGCGAAGGTGCACGCAAGGTGCGCACCCGAGGCAAACCGGACAATTAACCCAACTTTCGACTTCGCGCGCACCTTGGAGCGCACTTCGGAGCGCTCCTTGGTGCGCACCAATCTTGGGCACCTCGGAGTGCACCATGGCGCCCACCAAGGTGCGCACCCGGGGCAAACCGAGCTCTGACTTCGTGCGCACCTTGGAGCGCACGAAAGGTGCGCACCATGGCGCCCACCAAGGTGCGCAGCCCAGCCAAGGCGTGCGCATCAAGGTGCGCACCCTGGCGAAGGTGCGCACCCGGGGCAAACCGAGCTCCGACTTCGTGCGCACCTTGGAGCGCACAAAAGGTGCGCAACCCAGCCAAGGTGTGCGCACCCCGGTCAAACCGAGCTCCGAATCGTGCGCACCAGAGGTGCACGCCATCGTGCGCACCTTGGAGCACACTTCGGAGCCCTCCTTGGTGCGCGCCGATGTTGCGCACCTCGGAGCGCACCCGGGGAAAACAATGCAATTAACCCGACTTTCGACTTCGTGGGCACCTCGGAGCGCTCTCGGGTTCGCACCTCGGAGCACACCGAGGTGCGCACCTTTGATGCGCTGCCTTCACCAATTTCCAGAAAAGGCAAGAAAACATTGAGAAGGTGTGCGCACCGAGGTGCCCACCCTGGCGAAGGTGCACGCGAGGTGCGCACCCGGGGCAAACCGGGCTCCGACTTCGTGCACGCCGCACCTTGGAGCACACTTCGGAGCGCTCCTTGGTGCGCACCAGGGCGCGCAACCCAGCCGAGGTGCCCACCCCGGCGAAGGTGCACGCGAGGTGCGCACCCGGGGCAAACCGGGCTCCGACTTCGTGCACGCCATGGTGCCCACCGCGGCGAAGGTGCACGCGAGGTGCGCACCCGGGGCAAACCGGGCTCCGACTTCGTGCACGCCGCACCTTGGAGCACACTTCGGAGCGCTCCTTGGTGCGCACCATGGTGCCCACCAGGGCGCGCAACCCCGCCGAAGGTGCACGCGAGGTGCGCACCCGGGGCAAACCGGGCTCCGACTTCGTGCACGCCGCACCTTGGAGCACACTTCGGAGCGCTCCTTGGTGCGCACCATGGTGCCCACCAGGGCGCGCAACCCCGCCGAAGGTGCACGCGAGGTGCGCACCCGGGGCAAACCGGGCTCCGACTTCGTGCACGCCATGGTGCGCACCGCGGCGAAGGTGCGCACCCGGGGCAAACCGGGCTCCGACTTCGTGCACGCCGCACCTTGGAGCACACTTCGGAGCGCTCCTTGGTGCGCACCAGGGCGCGCAACCCAGCCGAGGTGCCCACCCCGGCGAAGGTGCACGCGAGGTGCGTACCCGGGGCAAACCGGGCTCCGACTTCGTGCACGCCGCACCTTGGAGCACACTTCGGAGCGCTCCTTGGTGCGCACCATGGTGCCCACCAGGCCGCGCAACCCAGCCAAGGTGTGCGCACCAAGGTGCACGCGAGGTGCGCACCCGGGGCAAACCGGGGTCCGACTTCGTGCACGCCGCACCTTGGAGCACACATCGGGGCGCTCCCGGGTTCGCACCGGCGTTGCGCACCGTGGTGGGCACCTCGGAGCACACCAAGGTGGGCAGCGAGGTGCGCACCTTTGATGCGATGCCTTCACTAATTTCCATAAAAGGCAAAAAAAAAACGAGATTTTAAAATTTCCGTTTTGAAAGATAGTGAGAAAAAGGGAATGCTGGTGCCATCTTGAGCCCGCCCTGGTGCGCAGCCCAGCCAAGGTGTGCGCACCAAGGTGCCCACCCTGGCGAAGGTGCGCGCCCGGGCAATTAACCCAACTTCCAACTTCGCGCGCGCCAGGGTGGGAGCGCACCCAACAACCGGGCCTGGGAAGAGCCAATG
>NW_026728989.1:127500-145000 GCF_030272615.1 Cryptomeria japonica | reverse complement strand
CCCCTACGCACTTTTGGTGGTGCACCCCGCACGAACAATCCCGCCTCGACCAGCCTGAACAATTCCCCTCTCAAAGGAAGGCCTCGGCCTTAATCGTCCACGACAAACAGCTCGACGAGGCATGAAGCACCCACGGGAGCCGGAGCATGACGATGCAGAGTCTCGGTTCACAGGAGCCTGGGAAGAACATCCCGTACGGAACCCTTTACCCGAAAACATCCGAACCGCACATGCTCGCGACAGTCCTGCCGTTAGAGAATGCACCGTGCACGCGACCGAGTAAGGCCACTCAGAGACATCCATTTCCCAGGTATATGCCCCCTACGCACTTTTGGTGGCGCAACTCGCACGAACAGTCCCACCTCGACCCCGTAAACAAGCTTTTTTGCCTCGAAGAGTTCGTCGGAGACGAAGAAGCAACCTTCAGTGCAAACGTAGCACTCTTTTGTGCAACCGCCCAAACAACGCCCCCTCTACCCTCTGTCGAAACACTCGGCATTGCTGCTCCCTAAGGTGAGCTTCTCCTCATAGGCAATTCCGCTCTTATCCGGTCACGTTTGTGTGCCCGAATTTCGCAAGGCAACCTCCATGGGACATGGAAAAGACTCGAGAAGAGAGCTCGCTCACGGGAGAGAGAAGCCAAGGAGACCACGAGAGTGCTGAGAGTGGGACAGCGCTGAATAGGCGGGAGAAGCCTGCGCGTATAAACGGAGATATATATCCAATTGCAACGAAGGAACGTGCCAAAGATCGAGAACAATGGCAGAAATGCTAGTAACGTGCACTTCGGGACCAACGCATCACCGGAAGACAACCGCCAAACATCGAAAGAGTCGCGATGCTCCGCAACCTACGTGCAAAGCGGTCGCACACCGGGTAAGGGAGTGAGAGCCCCAAACATAGCTGGGCGAGGCGCTCACTCCGCTCTTTAATATCTCGTTAATACCGCCAAGGAAATGGCACAAGCACACACACACAAGCATCCTCGGAAGAGGACAGTTCGAGTGACAGGTCAAATCCAAGAGTTCCGAAGACTACCTCCAGGAACAATCGGGAACAAGACCGATTACAAGTCGTCGAGTCTGTTACTGGGCGAACACGAGATGCGCACAGGAAATCGATCAGCCCTCACAATGGCCCAAGGCCAGAGATCGGACTGCTACGATTTACCCCAACAATCATCGTGCCACTCTTCGCAGAGAGGTGATAGACGCCAACGAGCCCGCGCATAGCAATCGAGGTGTAAAAAGGGCGTTGAAGGCAGGAAGCCTGGACGAAAGAGGCTACGAGGTCACCTCGAAGCGGTCTAAGAATCGGGCGCACTTGGGGCGACTACCAGTGCCAACCCCTTATCCCGCGGTGCGTCCGACACACAGAAATTTCCAAGGCGGCCAAGGAGCCTCCCCGCATAGCAATCGGGGTGTGAGGTTACGGATGCAGCATTGATAGCAATCGAGGTGTGAGGCGAAGGATGCAGAAGTGAGAGCCGAGGGATGTAGCAGAGATAGCAATCGGGGTGTGTGATGCAGAAGAGATAGCAATCGAGGTGTGCGGTGGGAAGGGCCCAGCAGCCAGAATGCATGAAGCGACGGATGAAGCAGTGATGACAACCGGGCTGTGAGGAGAGGAGGGATGCAGCCAAGAAAGCAATCAGGGCTCGAGGCAAGGGATGCATCAAGGATAGCAATCATGTTGTGAGGCGAGATTCCAAAGGCTAAACGTGAGAGGCTGCAGGGTCGACTCAGAGAGGTCTATGCATGTGAGAGGCTGAAAGCAAGGTCGACTCGGAGCGGTCTATGCATCGGGCGCGCTTGGGGCGACTACCAGTGCCAACCCCTTATCCCGCGACGCGTCCGACAAAGAGAACGTTCCAAGGCGGCAGAGGAGGTTACCAGCCGAAGGATGCAGTAGCAATAACAGGTATAGTTCCGCGGCGGCCGAGAAGACTCACCGCATAGGAATCGGGATGCGAGGCGAGGGATGCGGCGGGAAGGCCCCGACGGCTAAACGGAAGAGGCTGCAGGGCCGCCTCGGAATGGTCCAAGCATCGGATGCGATTGGGACGACTACCAGTGCCAACCCCTTATCCCGCGATGCGTCCGATACACAGATAGTTCCAAGGCGGCCGAGGAGCCTCACCGCATATCAATCGGGGTGCGAGGCGAGGGATGGGGCGGGAAGGCCCCAACGGCTAGACGGAAGAGGCTTCAGGGCCACCTCGGAATGGTCCAAGCATCGGACGCGCTTGGGGCGACTGCCAGTGCCAACCCCTTATCCCGCGATGCGTCCGATACACAGATGGTTCCAAGGCGGCCGAGGAGCCTCACCGCATAGCAATCGGGGGTGCGAGGCGAGGGATGGGGCGGGAAGGCCCCAACGGCTAGACGGAAGAGGCTTCAGGGCCGCCTAGGAATGGTCCAAGCATCGGACACGCTTGGGGCGACTACCAGTGACAGCCCCCTATCCCGCGATGCGTCCGATACGAAGATGGTTCCAAGGCGGCCGAGGAGCCTCACCGCATAGCAATCGGGGTGCGAGGTGGGGGATGCGGCGAGATGGCCCCAACGGCTAGACGGAAGAGGCCACAGGGCCGCGTCGGAATAGTCCAAGCATCGGACGCGCTTGGGGCGACTACCAGTGACAACCCCTTATCCCGCGATGCGTCCGATACGAAGATAGTTCCAAGGCGGCCGAGGAGCCTCACCGCATAGCAATCGGGGTGCGAGGTGGGGGATGCGGCGAGATGGCCCCAACGGCTAGACGGAAGAGGCTGCAGGGCCGCCTCGGAATAGTCCAAGCATCGGACGCGCTTGGGGCCACTACCAGTGACAACCCCTTATCCCGCAATGCGTCCGATACGAAGATAGTTCCAAGGCGGCCGAAGAGCCTCACCGCATAGCAATCGGGGTGCGAGGTGGGGGATGCGGCGAGATGGCCCCAACGGCTAGACGGAAGAGGCCACAGGGCCGCCTCGGAATAGTCCAAGCATCGGACGCGCTTGGGGCGACTACCAGTGACAACCCCTTATCCCGCGATGCGTCCGATACGAAGATAGTTCCCAGGCGGCCGAGGAGCCTCACCGCATAGCAATCGGGGTGCGAGGCGAGGGATGCGGCGAGATGGCCCCAAAGGCTAGACGGAAGAGGCTGCAGGGCTGCCTCGGAATAGTCCAAGCATCGGACGCGCTTGGGGCGACTACCACTGCCAACCCCTTATCCCGCGATGCGTCCGATACACAGATAGTTCCGAGGCGGCCGAGGAGGTGGGGGATGCAGCGAGATGGCCCCAACGGCTAGACGGAAGAGGCTGCAGGGCCGCCTCGGAATAGTCCAAGCATCGGACGCGCTTGGGGCGACTACCAGTGACAACCCCTTATCCCGCGATGCGTCCGATACACAGATAGTTCCGAGGCGGCCAAGGAGCCTCACCGCATAGCAATCGTGGTGCGAGGTGGGGGATGCGGCGAGATGGCCCCAACGGCTAGACGGAAGAGGCTGCAGGGCCGCCTCGGAATGGTCCAAGCATCGGATGCGCTTGGGGCGACTACCACTGCCAACCCCTTATCCCGCGATGCGTCCGATACACAGATAGTTCCAAGGCGGCCGAGGAGCCTCACAGCATAGCAATCAGGGTGCGAGGCGAGGGATGCGGCGAGAAAGCCCCAACGGCTAGAGGGAAGAGGCTTCAGGTCCGCCTCGGAATGGTCCAAGCATCGGACGCGCTTGGGGCGACTACCAGTGACAACCCCTTATCCCGCGACGCGTCCGATACACAGATAGTTCCAAGGCGGCCGAGGAGCCTCACCGCATAGCAATCGGGGTGCGAGGCGAGGGATGCGGCGAGAAGGACCCAACGGCTACACGGAAGAGGCTTCGGGGCCGCCTCGGAATGGTCCAAGCATCGGACGCGCTTGGGGCGACTACCAGTGACAACCCCTTATCCCGCGACGCGTCCGATACACAGATAGTTCCAAGGCGGCCGAGGAGCCTCACCGCATAGCAATCGGGGTGCGAGGCGAGGGATGCGGCGAGAAGGACCCAACGGCTACACGGAAGAGGCTTCGGGGCCGCCTCGGAATGGTCCAAGCATCGGACGCGCTTGGGGCGACTACCAGTGACAACCCCTTATCCCGCGACGCGTCCGATACACAGATAGTTCCAAGGCGGCCGAGGAGCCTCACCGCATAGCAATCGGGGTGCGAGGCGAGGGATGCGGCGAGAAGGACCCAACGGCTAGACGGAAGAGGCTTCGGGTCCGCCTCGGAATGGTCCAAGCATCGGACGCGCTTGGGGCGACTACCAGTGACAACCCCTTATCCCGCGACGCGTCCGATACACAGATAGTTCCAAGGCGGCCGAGGAGCCTCACCGCATAGCAATCGGGGTGCGAGGCGAGGGATGCGGCGAGAAGGACCCAACGGCTAGACGGAAGAGGCTTCGGGTCCGCCTCGGAATGGTCCAAGCATCGGACGCGCTTGGGGCGACTACCAGTGACAACCCCTTATCCCGCGACGCGTCCGATACACAGATAGTTCCAAGGCGGCCGAGGAGCCTCACCGCATAGCAATCGGGGTGCGAGGCGAGGGATGCGGCGAGAAGGACCCAACGGCTAGACGGAAGAGGCTTCGGGTCCGCCTCGGAATGGTCCAAGCATCGGACGCGCTTGGGGCGACTACCAGTGACAACCCCTTATCCCGCGACGCGTCCGATACACAGATAGTTCCGAGGCGGCCGAGGAGCCTCACCGCATAGCAATCGGGGTGCGAGGCGAAGGATGCGGCGAGAAGGACCCAACGGCTAGACGGAAGAGGCTTCGGGTCCGCCTCGGAATGGTCTAAGCATCGGACGCGCTTGGGGCGACTACCAGTGACAACCCCTTATCCCGCGACGCGTCCGATACACAGATAGTTCCAAGGCGGCCGAGGAGCCTCACCGCATAGCAATCGGGGTGCGAGGCGAGGGATGCGGCGAGAAGGACCCAACGGCTAGACGGAAGAGGCTTCAGGGCCGCCTCGGAATGGTCCAAGCATCGAACGCGCTTGGGGCGACTACCAGTGACAACCCCTTATCCCGCGACGCGTCCGATACACAGATAGTTCCGAGGCGGCCGAGGAGCCTCACCGCATAGCAATCGGGGTGCGAGGCGAGGGATGCGGCGAGAAGGACCCAACGGCTAGACGGAAGAGGCTTCAGGGCCGCCTCGGAATGGTCCAAGCATCGGACGCGCTTGGGGCGACTACCAGTGACAACCCCTTATCCCGCGACGCGTCCGATACACAGATAGTTCCGAGGCGGCCGAGGAGCCTCACCGCATAGCAATCGGGGTGCGAGGCGAGGGATGCGGCGAGAAGGACCCAACGGCTAGACGGAAGAGGCTTCAGGGCCGCCTCGGAATGGTCCAAGCATCGGACGCGCTTGGGGCGACTACCAATGACAACCCCTTATCCCGCGACGCGTCCGATACACAGATAGTTCCGAGGCGGCCGAGGAGCCTCACCGCATAGCAATCGGGGTGCGAGGCGAGGGATGCGGCGAGAAGGACCCAACGGCTAGACGGAAGAGGCTTCAGGGCCGCCTCGGAATGGTCCAAGCATCGGACGCGCTTGGGGCGACTACCAGTGACAACCCCTTATCCCGCGACGCGTCCGATACACAGATAGTTCCGAGGCGGCCGAGGAGCCTCACCGCATAGCAATCGGGGTGCGAGGCGAGGGATGCGGCGAGAAGGACCCAACGGCTAGACGGAAGAGGCTTCAGGGCCGCCTCGGAATGGTCCAAGCATCGGACGCGCTTGGGGCGACTACCGTTGCCAACCCCTTATCCCGCGATGCGTCTGATACACAGATAGTTCCGAGGCGGCCGAGGAGCCTCACCGCATAGCAATCGGGTTGCGAGGCAGATTATTGGGAAGGGAACCCCCTGGGATGCGGCTCAAGCAGTGCCCAAAGGGACTGGAATGCGGAATCACATCGAGAGACCCAAATGCTATACGAGGGCTCAAATCGAATTATCGATTTGGCCACGACATGGACGCATCGGAACGACTACCTTTGCCGAACCACTCGCAATTGCATCCATACCGAAACCAATAGACATTTCCGTTAGAGCCCTCGCATAGCATTCGGGAATCTCGCATGCCCCTCTAAATCGACCAATGCTGGCGCTCAATGAAAATCCGAGCGCTACCACCGTTCGAGCGCCAGCATTGGTCGAGTTAGAGGGGCACGGGGGAGAATGCTCCAGTCAACACCTCCCCTATATAAGTTATTTGTCCGATTCTCGCACAACCGTAGTCTGCCTCGTCGAATCAAACAACGGTCCCAGATTCCGACTTCCGTTCCGTAGAGACCCAAAAGCTAGATGGAGGCTCGCAAGAAAGAGAGTCGGCGCATAGCAATCGGGTTTCTCGAACGTTTAGGGACCGAGCTCACTTGCGGATAGGGCAAAATCCGCCAAGCAACCCAAAAGCTAGACGGGGGCTCGAATCGAATCGCCTAGGCGGCCACAACAACGACGTGTTGGATCGACTACCAGTGCCAAACCATTCAGCAAGACTAGTCTGTGTCGAGGCCGGATAGAGATTCTCAGAGAGCGCCCGCATAGCATTTAGGAGACCTGCCGCGTCCCTCACACTCGACAAATGGTGGTGCACGTTTATAAATCCGAGCGATCCCAACCCTTTCAAGCACCAACATCGGTCGAGATAGAGGGGCACGGAGGGGGCTGCGTGAGACAACACAGTCCCCTATATAAGTTATTTGTCCGATTCTCACACATCCGAAGAATGGTCATCAAATCGGACAACAGCCCAAACTTCCGACTTCCGTCCCAGAAAGCCCAAGAGCTATCTAAAACGTTCATGGCCGGAACTCGATCGCGGCTATACCAGTCCGCCAAGCAACCCAAAAGCTAGACTGGAGCTCTAGTCGAATCACCTCTGTGGCCATTGCAAGGACGTGTTGGAGCGACTACCATTGCCGAACCATTCCGCAGGTCGAGTCCATACCAAGGCCGCATAGAGATTCACGATGAGCTCCTGCATAGCAATCAGGAGACTTGCCGTGTCCATCACAATCGATAAATCCTGGTGCAAGATTTTTGCATCCGAGCGCTCCAACCAGTCGAGCACCAGCATCAATCGACATAAACGGGCACGGGGGGAGGATGCTCGAGAACACTACCTCCCCTATATAAGTTATTTGTCCGATTCTCAAGCAGCCGAAGTCTGGTCATCGAATCGGGTCAAAGACCACAACTTCCGACTTTACCCACAATGCAAGTCATCGAATCGAACATCGGCCCCCGAGTCGGACTCCATGCGTATGTCAGGTCATCGGACCCAAATTCCGCCTTCCTGCGCATGGCGGGCCATCAATATCAACTCGGTCATCGGACCCAAACTCCGCCTTTTTGCGTATGGCACGCCTTCAAATCGGTCATCGGACCCAAATTCCGCCTTCCTGTGCATGGCGGGCCATCAACATCAACTCGGTCATCGGACCCAAATTCCGCCTTTCTGCGCATGGCACGCCATCAACTCGGTCATCGGACCCAAATTCCGCCTTCCTGCGCATGGCAGGTCATCGGACACAAATTCAGACCTCGCCAATATGCCTACGTATCGAATCGGTCATCGGACCCAACTTCCGACTTCATCCATACTGTAGGGTCTTTGAGGTTGGCGCGGTGCGCTCAACCCAGGGAGTCGACCCATCGAAGCATACACCTCCCCTATATAAGCTATTTGTCCGATTCCCACACCTGTGTAGTTTGCACCTCTGACCAGGACATCGACCCCAACTTCCGAACTCGACTGCAACGACGGCACCAGCGCCTTGGTGCGCACCTTGCGACGCACAGTCCCAACATTCGCCTTCCTGCACATGGCAGGTCATCGGACCCAAATTCCGACCTCGCGAGTATGCCTACATATCGAATCGGTCATCGGACCCAACTTCCGACTTCATCCATACCGTAGGGTCTTTGAGGTTGGCGCGGTGCGCTCAACCCGGGGAGTCGACCCAACGAAGCATACACCTCCCCTATATAAGCTATTTGTCCGATTCCCACACCTGTGTAGTTTGCACCTCCGATCAAGACATCGACCCCAACTTCCGAACTCGCCTCCAACGACCGAACCAGCGCCTTGGTGCGCACCTTGCAACGCACAGTGCCAACATTCGCCTTCCTGCACGTGGCAGGTCATCGGACCCAAATTCCGACCTCGCGAGTATGCCTACATATCGAATCGGTCATCGGACCCAACTTCCGACTTCATCCATACCGTAGGGTCTTTGAGGTTGGCGCGGTGCGCTCAACCCGGGGAGTCGACCCAACGAAGCATACACCTCCCCTATATAAGCTATTTGTCCGATTCCCACACCTGTGTAGCTTGCACCTCCGATCAGGACATCGACCCCAACTTCCGAACTCGACTAAAAAGACCGCACCAGCGCCTTGGTGTGCACCTTGCAACGCACAGTGTCAACATTCGCCTTCCTGCACATGGCAGGTCATCGGACCCAAATTCCGACCTCATGAGCATACCTACTAATCGAATTGGTCATCGGACCCAACTTCCGACTTCATCCATACCGTAGGGTCTTTGAGGTTGGCGCGGTGCGCTCAACCTGGGGAGTCGACCCATCGAAGCATACACCTCCCCTATATAAGCTATTTGTCCGATTCCGACACCTGTGTAGTTTGCACCTCCGCTCAGGACATCGACCCCAACTTCCGAACTCGCCTGCAACGACCGAACCAGCGCCTTGGTGCGCACCAAAAGTGCGCACTTTTGGAGGGCACTTTTGTGCGCTCCAAAGGTGCGCACTTTTGGAGGGCACTTTTCTGCGCTCCAAAGGTGCGCACTTTTGGAGGGCACTTTTTGGAGGGCACTTTTCTGCGCTCCAAAGGTGCGCACTTTTGGAGGGCACTTTTTGGAGGGCACTTTTCTGCGCTCCAAAGGTGCGCACTTTTGGAGGGCACTTTTTGGAGGGCACTTTTCTGCGCTCCAAAGGTGCGCACTTTTGGAGGGCACTTTTTGGAGGGCACTTTTCTGCGCTCCAAAGGTGCGCACTTTTGGAGGGCACTTTTTGGAGGGCACTTTTCTGCGCTCCAAAGGTGCGCACTTTTGGAGGGCACTTTTCTGCGCTCCAAAGGTGCGCACTTTTGGAGGGCACTTTTTGGAGGGCACTTTTCTGCGCTCCAAAGGTGCGCACTTTTGGAGGGCACTTTTTGGAGGGCACTTTTCTGCGCTCCAAAGGTGCGCACTTTTGGAGGGCACTTTTTGGAGGGCACTTTTCTGCGCTCCAAAGGTGCGCACTTTTGGAGGGCACTTTTGTGCACTCCAAAGGTGCGCACTTTTGGAGGGCACTTTTCCTGTGCTCCAAAGGTGCACACCTAGGTGAGCACCTTCGACCACACCTTGTAGCACACCAAACTCTGACTTTCGACTTCATCCGCAATGCAGGGTCTTTGAGGTTGGCGCAATGCGCACAACCAGGGGAGTCGACCCATCAAACCCAACACCTCCCCTATATAAGCTATTTGTCTGATTCTCATACATGCGTAGCCTGCAGGAGCAATTAGGACATCGACCCCAACTTTCGGCTTCTAAACGAAAACAAGGTCTTTGAGGTTGGTGTAATGCGAACAACTAGGGGAGTCAACCCATCAAACCCAACACCTCCCCTATATAAGCTATTTGTCTGATTCTCATACATGTGTAGTCTACAGGAGCAATTAGGACATCGACCCCAACTTTTGACTTCTTAACGAAAACAAGGTCTTTGAGGTTGACGTAATGCGCACAACCAGGGGAGTCGACCCATCAAACCCAACACCTCCCCTATATAAGCTATTTGTCCGATTCTCATACATGTGTAGCCTGCAGGAGCCATTAGGACATTGACCCCAACTTTTGACTTCTTAACGAAAACAAGGTCTTTGAGGTTGGCGTAATGCGCACAACCAAGGGAGTTGACCCATCAAACCCAACACCTCCCCTATATAAGCTATTTGTCTGATTCTCATACATGTGTAGCCTGCAACAACGATTAGGACATCCACCCCAACTTCTGAATTCGTCTGCGTTGACCGCACCAAAGGTGCACGCCTTGGTGCTCACCAAAATCCGACTTCCGACTTCTTCTGCTATGCGGGGTCTTTGAGGTTGGCGCAGTGCGCACAACCAGGGGAGTCAACCCACCGAATGCAACACCTCCCCTATATAAGCTATTTGTCTGATTCTCATACATGCGTAGACTGCAGCAATGATTAGGACATCCACCCCAACTTTTGACTTCTTAAACAAGACAGGGTCTTTGAAGTTGGTGCAGTGCACACAACCAGGGGAGTCGACCCATCAAACGCAACACCTCCCCTATATAAAGCTATTTGTCCGATTCTCATACGTGTAGTCTGCAGCAGCGATTAGGACATCGACCCCAACTTCCGAATTCGTTTGCATTGACCGCACCAAAGGTGCACGCCTTGGTGTGCACCCTGGAGTGCACTTTGGTGCTCACCTCGGTGCACACTTTGGTGTGCACCTCGGTGTGCACCAAAGGTGCGCACCTTGGAGCGCACCAAAGGTGTACACTTTGGAGCGCACCACATAGGGTCTTTGAGAGGTTGGCGCAGTGCGCACACCAAGGTGGGTGTTGAGGTGCGTGCCGAGGTGGGTGGGTGCTAGGGTGCGCTCCATGGTGGGTGCCAGGGTGGGTGCGTGCTAGGGTGGATTCCAAAGAGGGTCATAGGGTGGGTGCCAAGGTGGGTTGGTGATATAGTGGGTTCAAAGGTGGGTACTAGGGTGGGTTCCAAGGTGGGTCACAAGTTGGGTGCCAGGATGCGTGGGTGTTAGGTTGGGTGCCAAGGTGGGCTCCTGCGTGGGTGGGTGCTAGGGTGGGTTTCAAGGTGGACGCGAGGGCGGGTGCCAAGGTGGGTAACAAGTTGGGTGTTAGGATGGGTGAGTGCTAGAGTGGGTGCCAAGGTGGGTGGGTGCTAAGGTGGATGCCAAGGTGGTTCACAGGGTGGGTGGGTTCTAGGGTGAGTTCCAAGGTGGGTCACAGGTTCAGTGCTAGGGTGGGTGTCAAGGCGGGTGTCGAGGTGCCTGGGTGCTAGGGTGTGGATGCCAATGTGGGTCATAGGGTGGGTACTAGGGTGGGCTGCAATGTGGGTGCCAAGGTGGGTAACATGCTCGGTGGGTTCTAAATTGGGTGCCAGGGTGGGTGTGCACCCACCTTGCCCGAGGTGGGTGCCAAGGTGCCAGTGTGGGTGGGTGCTAAGGTGGATGCCAAGGTGGGTGAGAAGGTGGGTGATAGGTTGAGTGGTAGGATGGGTGGGTGCCAAGATGGGTCACAGGGTGGGTGCAAGGGTGGGTAGGTGCTAGGGTTGGTGTCAGGGTGGGTGGGTGCTAGGTTGGGTTCCAAGGTGGGTGCGAGGGTGAGTGTCAAGGTGGGTCACAGGTTAGGTGCTAGGATGGGTGAGTGCTAGGGTGCAAAGGTGCCAGGGTGGGTGCTAGGATGGGTCGATGCTAGGGTGAGTGGCAAGGTGGGTCCACAAGTGTCAAGGTGGGTGCCGAGGTGGGTGCCAAGTCGGCGACTGCTATGGTGGATGCCAAGGTGGGTCACGGGGTGGGTGCCAAGTTGCTAGGTTGGGTTCCAAGGTGGGTGCCAACGTGGGTGCTAGGGTGCGTGGGTTAAAGGGTGTGTCACAACGTGGGTGCCAGGATGGGTGCGCACCCACACTGGCCAAGACGGGTGCGGGTGCAAGGTTGGGTTCCAAGCCCGGTCACAGGCTGGGTGCTAGGATGGGTGGGTGCCAAGGTGGGCACCAGGGTGGGTGCACCCACCCTGGCCAAGGTGGGTCACGGGGTGGGTCCTAGGGTGGGTAACGGGGTGGGTACTAAGGTGCGTGCCAAGGTGGGTCATAGGGTGGGTGCCAAGGTGGGCACCAGGGTGGGTGTGCACCAACCCTAGCCAGGGTAGGTCACGGGGTGGTTGTCGGGGTGGGCGTCAAGGAGCCAAGGTGGGTGGCAAGTAGCCAAGTTGCGTGCCAAGGTGGGTGTCGGGGTGGGTGCCAAGGATCCAAGGTGGGTGCCAAGGAACCAAGGTGGGTGTCTGGGTGGGTGCCGAGGTGGGAGCCAGGGTGGGTCCCAAGGTGAGTGCAAAGGTGGGTGCCAGGGTCAAGGTGAGTGCCAATGTGGGTTCCAAGGTGCCAGGGTCAGGGTGAGTGCCAATGTGGGTTCAAAGGTGCTAAGTTGGGTGCGAGGTTGGGTGCGAGGGTGGGTGGGTGCCAAGGTGTGCTAGGTGGAAGCCCGGGTGGGTCGGCATCCCATGGGTGTCGAGTTGGGTGCCTGATGGGTGCTTCTTGTCAAGTTTTAGTCGTCGGGACTCATTTCGAGCCTTAGAGGTCGTTTCTTGTCCGGTTGCCCTGTCTTCGACCTGGGAACCCAATTTTGGTCCTCGGGTCCCATTTTTTTTTGTCTCGCATCCCACTTTTGGCCTGTGGCCTTTTCGGGGTCGATTCTCGTTTTGGGCATCAGAGCATGTTTCTTCTCCTAAAACCCAATATTTGTTTATTAAGTCTCGGAACACATTTTTGTTCTCGTGGACCCATCATGGGTCTTGGAACGCATTTGTGGTCCTTGGGTCCCATTTTGCATCCCGAAACTTGTGTTTTGGTGCTTGATCCCTATTTTGGGTGCCCACCTTGCACCAAGTGCGCACCCGGGGCAAACCGAGCGCCTTGGTGCACCGGGGCAAGATCGAGCGTGCACCCGAGGCGCCCCGAACATGCACCAAGGTGCACTCGGCCCACATGTGAGCGCAGGTCGTTGCGCCCGAGGTGGTGTGTGGGCACCGCGTTGCAGACGGGACACTGCACGCACACGACGCCCCCTCCAGGTGCACGCACGTAGGCCGGGCCGGGTGCACACCCGACGCCCTAGCAAGGTGCGCGCACCCGGGCAGGGCTCACACTTGGCGAACGGGGCGCACTTCGCGAGGGAGGGTGTGCACCTCGACGGGGGTGGGTGGCCGGGGTGGATTCGCACGTGGGTCGCGGTTTGCTAAGTACACACTGCGACAAGCTCATAACGGGTGCGATCATACCAGCGTTAGTGCACCGGATCCCATCAGAACTCCGCAGTTAAGCGCGCTTGGGCCGGAGTAGTACTGGGATGGGTGACCTCCCGGGAAGTCCCGGTGTTGCACCCTTTTTTAGTTTTTCGCCGGGCGTCGCAATGCTATTTGAATAAACCTTTTGCCCGTTTGCGTTCTCGTCGGGGCCGGGCCGGGCCGGGGTGCGCTGCCCGCACTACCGCGCGCGCGGGGGCGACACCGAGCGCGCACCCGAGGCGCCCCGAGCACACAGGCCACGGTGCAACCCGGGCGTTGTGCGCGCACCCCGGTGCGCCCGAGGTGCTGCGCGCGCACCCAGGTGAAATCGGTGTGCACCTCGGCCAGTGCGCGCTCGGTCGAGTCGCGCACGTTGGCCAAGGTGCACGGTGATGTTTCTTACTCTAAGGTTCCGCACCAGACGCCCGGGACAGGTGAGCGAAGCTGGGCGGGGCCGGGTGCGCGGCCGGGGCAGGTGCACGCAGCTGGAGAGAGCTTTGGAGCACACTTCGGAGCGCACCAATGATGCGCTCCATTCAAAAGTTTCCTGAAAAGGCAAAAAAAGTTGAGATTATAGAATTTCCCACTTGAGAGATTGTAAAAAAAAAAAATTTAAAATGAAGGAAACGCGGGTGCCAAGGTGTGCGCAGCCCAGCCAAGGTGTGCGCACCAAGGCGCCCACCCTGGCGAAGGTGCACGCAAGGTGCGCACCCGAGGCAAACCGGACAATTAACCCAACTTTCGACTTCGCGCGCACCTTGGAGCGCACTTCGGAGCGCTCCTTGGTGCGCACCAATCTTGGGCACCTCGGAGTGCACCATGGCGCCCACCAAGGTGCGCACCCGGGGCAAACCGAGCTCCGACTTCGTGCGCACCTTGGAGCGCACGAAAGGTGCGCACCATGGCGCCCACCAAGGTGCGCAGCCCAGCCAAGGCGTGCGCATCAAGGTGCGCACCCTGGCGAAGGTGCGCACCCGGGGCAAACCGAGCTCCGACTTCGTGCGCACCTTGGAGCGCACAAAAGGTGCGCAACCCAGCCAAGGTGTGCGCACCCCGGTCAAACCGAGCTCCGAATCGTGCGCACCAGAGGTGCACGCCATCGTGCGCACCTTGGAGCACACTTCGGAGCCCTCCTTGGTGCGCGCCGATGTTGCGCACCTCGGAGCGCACCCGGGGAAAACAATGCAATTAACCCGACTTTCGACTTCGTGGGCACCTCGGAGCGCTCTCGGGTTCGCACCTCGGAGCACACCGAGGTGCGCACCTTTGATGCGCTGCCTTCACCAATTTCCAGAAAAGGCAAGAAAACATTGAGAAGGTGTGCGCACCGAGGTGCCCACCCTGGCGAAGGTGCACGCGAGGTGCGCACCCGGGGCAAACCGGGCTCCGACTTCGTGCACGCCGCACCTTGGAGCACACTTCGGAGCGCTCCTTGGTGCGCACCAGGGCGCGCAACCCAGCCGAGGTGCCCACCCCGGCGAAGGTGCACGCGAGGTGCGCACCCGGGGCAAACCGGGCTCCGACTTCGTGCACGCCATGGTGCCCACCGCGGCGAAGGTGCACGCGAGGTGCGCACCCGGGGCAAACCGGGCTCCGACTTCGTGCACGCCGCACCTTGGAGCACACTTCGGAGCGCTCCTTGGTGCGCACCATGGTGCCCACCAGGGCGCGCAACCCCGCCGAAGGTGCACGCGAGGTGCGCACCCGGGGCAAACCGGGCTCCGACTTCGTGCACGCCGCACCTTGGAGCACACTTCGGAGCGCTCCTTGGTGCGCACCATGGTGCCCACCAGGGCGCGCAACCCCGCCGAAGGTGCACGCGAGGTGCGCACCCGGGGCAAACCGGGCTCCGACTTCGTGCACGCCATGGTGCGCACCGCGGCGAAGGTGCGCACCCGGGGCAAACCGGGCTCCGACTTCGTGCACGCCGCACCTTGGAGCACACTTCGGAGCGCTCCTTGGTGCGCACCAGGGCGCGCAACCCAGCCGAGGTGCCCACCCCGGCGAAGGTGCACGCGAGGTGCGTACCCGGGGCAAACCGGGCTCCGACTTCGTGCACGCCGCACCTTGGAGCACACTTCGGAGCGCTCCTTGGTGCGCACCATGGTGCCCACCAGGCCGCGCAACCCAGCCAAGGTGTGCGCACCAAGGTGCACGCGAGGTGCGCACCCGGGGCAAACCGGGGTCCGACTTCGTGCACGCCGCACCTTGGAGCACACATCGGGGCGCTCCCGGGTTCGCACCGGCGTTGCGCACCGTGGTGGGCACCTCGGAGCACACCAAGGGTGGGCAGCGAGGTGCGCACCTTTGATGCGATGCCTTCACTAATTTCCATAAAAGGCAAAAAAAAAACGAGATTTTAAAATTTCCGTTTTGAAAGATAGTGAGAAAAAGGGAATGCTGGTGCCATCTTGAGCCCGCCCTGGTGCGCAGCCCAGCCAAGGTGTGCGCACCAAGGTGCCCACCCTGGCGAAGGTGCGCGCCCGGGCAATTAACCCAACTTCCAACTTCGCGCGCGCCAGGGTGGGAGCGCACCCAACAACCGGGCCTGGGAAGAGCCAATGCGAGAAACCCCACCAAACGCTCTGACAAAAAAAGAGGGGGCGCTCCAGTAACCCCGCTTCGGAGCGCACCCTGGGCAAACCCAGCCAAGGTGCCCACCCCGGCCAAGGTGCAGGCGAGGTGCGCACCCGGGGCAAACCGGGCTCCGACAACGTGCACGCCGCACCTTGGAGCACACTTCGTAGCGCTCCCGGGTGCGCACCTCAGAGCACACCAAGGTGGGCAGCGAGGTGCGCACCTTTGATGCGCTGCCTTCACTAATTTCCAGAAAAGGCAAAAAAAAAAGGAGATTTTAAAATTTCCGTTTTGAAAGATAGTGAAAAAAACGGAACGCGCGTGCCATCTTGAGCCCGCCCTGGTGCGCAGCCCAGGTAAGGTGCCCACCCTGGCAAAGGTGCGCACCCGGGCAATTAACCCTACTTCCGACTTCGTGCGCGCCAGGGTGGCAACCGGGCCTCGGAAGAGCCAATGCGAGAAACCCCACCAAACGCTCCGACAAAAAAAGAGGCGGCGCTCCAATAACCCCGCTTCGGAGCGCAGCCGGGGCAAACCCAGCCAAGGTGCCCACCCCGACGAAGGTGCACGCGAGGTGCGCACCCGGGGCAAACCGGGCTCCGACAACGTGCACGCAGCACCTTGGAGCACACTTCGAAGCACTCCCGGGTGCCCACCGGCGTTGCGCACCGTGGTGGGCAGCGAGGTGCGCACCTTTGATGCGCTGCCTTCACTAATTTCCAGAAAAAGGCAAAAAAAAATGAGATTTTAAAATTTCCGTTTTGAAAGATAGTGAAAAAAAAGGAACGCGGGTGCCATCTTGAGCCCGCCCTGGTGCGCAGCCCAGGCAAGGCATGCGCACCAAGGTGCCCACCCGAGGTGCACACCCGGGGCAAACCGGGCTCCGACTTCGTGCAGGCCGCACCTTGGAGCACACTTCGGAGCGCTCCTTGGTGCGCACCATGGTGCCCACCAGGGCGCGCAACCCAGCCAAGGTCTGCACACCAAGGTGCCCACCCCGGCGAAGGTGCACGCGAGGTGCGCACCCGGGGCAAACCGGGCTCCGACTTCGTGCACGCCATGGTGCCCACCGCGGCGAAGGTGCACGCGAGGTGCGCACCCGGGGCAAACCGGGCTCCGACTTCGTGCACGCCGCACCTTGGAGCACACTTCGGAGCGCTCCTTGGTGCGCACCATGGTGCCCACCAGGGCGCGCAACCCAGCCAAGGTGTGCGCACCAAGGTGCACGCGAGGTGCGCACCCGGGGCAAACCGGGGTCCGACTTCGTGCACGCCGCACCTTGGAGCACACATCGGAGCGCTCCCAGGTTCGCACCAGCGTTGCGCACCTTTGATGCGCTGCCTTCACTAATTTCCAGAAAAGGCAAAAAAAAACGAGATTTTAAAATTTCCGTTCTGAAAGATAGTGAAAAAAACGGAACGCGGGTGCCATCTTGAGCCCTTCCTGGTGCGCAGCCCAGGCAAGTTGTGCGCACCAAGGTGCCCACCCTGGCGGAGGTGCGCGCCCGGGGCAATCCGGGCTCCGACTTCGTGCACTGCATGGTGCCCACCAAGGCGCGCAACCCAGCCAAGGTGCCCACCGCAGCGAAGGTGCACGCGAGGTGCGCACCCGAGGTGCACACCCGGGGCAAACCGGGCTCCGACTTCGTGCACGCCGCACCTTGGAGCACACTTCAGAGCGCTCCTTGGTGCGCACCAGGGCGCGCAACCCAACCAAGGTCTGCACACCAAGGTGCTCACCCCGGCGAAGGTGCACGCGAGGTGCGCACCCGGGGCAAACCGGGCTCGGACTTCGTGCACGCCGCAC
>NW_026728989.1:102500-117500 GCF_030272615.1 Cryptomeria japonica | reverse complement strand
ACTACCAGTGCCAACCCCTTATCCCGCGACGCGTCCGACAAAGAGAACGTTCCAAGGCGGCAGAGGAGGTTACCAGCCGAAGGATGCAGTAGCAATAACAGGTATAGTTCCGCGGCGGCCGAGAAGACTCACCGCATAGGAATCGGGATGCGAGGCGAGGGATGCGGCGGGAAGGCCCCGACGGCTAAACGGAAGAGGCTGCAGGGCCGCCTCGGAATGGTCCAAGCATCGGATGCGATTGGGACGACTACCAGTGCCAACCCCTTATCCCGCGATGCGTCCGATACACAGATAGTTCCAAGGCGGCCGAGGAGCCTCACCGCATATCAATCGGGGTGCGAGGCGAGGGATGGGGCGGGAAGGCCCCAACGGCTAGACGGAAGAGGCTTCAGGGCCACCTCGGAATGGTCCAAGCATCGGACGCGCTTGGGGCGACTGCCAGTGCCAACCCCTTATCCCGCGATGCGTCCGATACACAGATGGTTCCAAGGCGGCCGAGGAGCCTCACCGCATAGCAATCGGGGGTGCGAGGCGAGGGATGGGGCGGGAAGGCCCCAACGGCTAGACGGAAGAGGCTTCAGGGCCGCCTAGGAATGGTCCAAGCATCGGACACGCTTGGGGCGACTACCAGTGACAGCCCCCTATCCCGCGATGCGTCCGATATGAAGATGGTTCCAAGGCGGCCGAGGAGCCTCACCGCATAGCAATCGGGGTGCGAGGTGGGGGATGCGGCGAGATGGCCCCAACGGCTAGACGGAAGAGGCCACAGGGCCGCGTCGGAATAGTCCAAGCATCGGACGCGCTTGGGGCGACTACCAGTGACAACCCCTTATCCCGCGATGCGTCCGATACGAAGATAGTTCCAAGGCGGCCGAGGAGCCTCACCGCATAGCAATCGGGGTGCGAGGTGGGGGATGCGGCGAGATGGCCCCAACGGCTAGACGGAAGAGGCTGCAGGGCCGCCTCGGAATAGTCCAAGCATCGGACGCGCTTGGGGCCACTACCAGTGACAACCCCTTATCCCGCAATGCGTCCGATACGAAGATAGTTCCAAGGCGGCCGAAGAGCCTCACCGCATAGCAATCGGGGTGCGAGGTGGGGGATGCGGCGAGATGGCCCCAACGGCTAGACGGAAGAGGCCACAGGGCCGCCTCGGAATAGTCCAAGCATCGGACGCGCTTGGGGCGACTACCAGTGACAACCCCTTATCCCGCGATGCGTCCGATACGAAGATAGTTCCCAGGCGGCCGAGGAGCCTCACCGCATAGCAATCGGGGTGCGAGGCGAGGGATGCGGCGAGATGGCCCCAAAGGCTAGACGGAAGAGGCTGCAGGGCTGCCTCGGAATAGTCCAAGCATCGGACGCGCTTGGGGCGACTACCACTGCCAACCCCTTATCCCGCGATGCGTCCGATACACAGATAGTTCCGAGGCGGCCGAGGAGGTGGGGGATGCAGCGAGATGGCCCCAACGGCTAGACGGAAGAGGCTGCAGGGCCGCCTCGGAATAGTCCAAGCATCGGACGCGCTTGGGGCGACTACCAGTGACAACCCCTTATCCCGCGATGCGTCCGATACACAGATAGTTCCGAGGCGGCCAAGGAGCCTCACCGCATAGCAATCGTGGTGCGAGGTGGGGGATGCGGCGAGATGGCCCCAACGGCTAGACGGAAGAGGCTGCAGGGCCGCCTCGGAATGGTCCAAGCATCGGATGCGCTTGGGGCGACTACCACTGCCAACCCCTTATCCCGCGATGCGTCCGATACACAGATAGTTCCAAGGCGGCCGAGGAGCCTCACAGCATAGCAATCAGGGTGCGAGGCGAGGGATGCGGCGAGAAAGCCCCAACGGCTAGAGGGAAGAGGCTTCAGGTCCGCCTCGGAATGGTCCAAGCATCGGACGCGCTTGGGGCGACTACCAGTGACAACCCCTTATCCCGCGACGCGTCCGATACACAGATAGTTCCAAGGCGGCCGAGGAGCCTCACCGCATAGCAATCGGGGTGCGAGGCGAGGGATGCGGCGAGAAGGACCCAACGGCTACACGGAAGAGGCTTCGGGGCCGCCTCGGAATGGTCCAAGCATCGGACGCGCTTGGGGCGACTACCAGTGACAACCCCTTATCCCGCGACGCGTCCGATACACAGATAGTTCCAAGGCGGCCGAGGAGCCTCACCGCATAGCAATCGGGGTGCGAGGCGAGGGATGCGGCGAGAAGGACCCAACGGCTACACGGAAGAGGCTTCGGGGCCGCCTCGGAATGGTCCAAGCATCGGACGCGCTTGGGGCGACTACCAGTGACAACCCCTTATCCCGCGACGCGTCCGATACACAGATAGTTCCAAGGCGGCCGAGGAGCCTCACCGCATAGCAATCGGGGTGCGAGGCGAGGGATGCGGCGAGAAGGACCCAACGGCTAGACGGAAGAGGCTTCGGGTCCGCCTCGGAATGGTCCAAGCATCGGACGCGCTTGGGGCGACTACCAGTGACAACCCCTTATCCCGCGACGCGTCCGATACACAGATAGTTCCAAGGCGGCCGAGGAGCCTCACCGCATAGCAATCGGGGTGCGAGGCGAGGGATGCGGCGAGAAGGACCCAACGGCTAGACGGAAGAGGCTTCGGGTCCGCCTCGGAATGGTCCAAGCATCGGACGCGCTTGGGGCGACTACCAGTGACAACCCCTTATCCCGCGACGCGTCCGATACACAGATAGTTCCAAGGCGGCCGAGGAGCCTCACCGCATAGCAATCGGGGTGCGAGGCGAGGGATGCGGCGAGAAGGACCCAACGGCTAGACGGAAGAGGCTTCGGGTCCGCCTCGGAATGGTCCAAGCATCGGACGCGCTTGGGGCGACTACCAGTGACAACCCCTTATCCCGCGACGCGTCCGATACACAGATAGTTCCGAGGCGGCCGAGGAGCCTCACCGCATAGCAATCGGGGTGCGAGGCGAAGGATGCGGCGAGAAGGACCCAACGGCTAGACGGAAGAGGCTTCGGGTCCGCCTCGGAATGGTCTAAGCATCGGACGCGCTTGGGGCGACTACCAGTGACAACCCCTTATCCCGCGACGCGTCCGATACACAGATAGTTCCAAGGCGGCCGAGGAGCCTCACCGCATAGCAATCGGGGTGCGAGGCGAGGGATGCGGCGAGAAGGACCCAACGGCTAGACGGAAGAGGCTTCAGGGCCGCCTCGGAATGGTCCAAGCATCGAACGCGCTTGGGGCGACTACCAGTGACAACCCCTTATCCCGCGACGCGTCCGATACACAGATAGTTCCGAGGCGGCCGAGGAGCCTCACCGCATAGCAATCGGGGTGCGAGGCGAGGGATGCGGCGAGAAGGACCCAATGGCTAGACGGAAGAGGCTTCAGGGCCGCCTCGGAATGGTCCAAGCATCGGACGCGCTTGGGGCGACTACCAGTGACAACCCCTTATCCCGCGACGCGTCCGATACACAGATAGTTCCGAGGCGGCCGAGGAGCCTCACCGCATAGCAATCGGGGTGCGAGGCGAGGGATGCGGCGAGAAGGACCCAACGGCTAGACGGAAGAGGCTTCAGGGCCGCCTCGGAATGGTCCAAGCATCGGACGCGCTTGGGGCGACTACCAATGACAACCCCTTATCCCGCGACGCGTCCGATACACAGATAGTTCCGAGGCGGCCGAGGAGCCTCACCGCATAGCAATCGGGGTGCGAGGCGAGGGATGCGGCGAGAAGGACCCAACGGCTAGACGGAAGAGGCTTCAGGGCCGCCTCGGAATGGTCCAAGCATCGGACGCGCTTGGGGCGACTACCAGTGACAACCCCTTATCCCGCGACGCGTCCGATACACAGATAGTTCCGAGGCGGCCGAGGAGCCTCACCGCATAGCAATCGGGGTGCGAGGCGAGGGATGCGGCGAGAAGGACCCAACGGCTAGACGGAAGAGGCTTCAGGGCCGCCTCGGAATGGTCCAAGCATCGGACGCGCTTGGGGCGACTACCGTTGCCAACCCCTTATCCCGCGATGCGTCTGATACACAGATAGTTCCGAGGCGGCCGAGGAGCCTCACCGCATAGCAATCGGGTTGCGAGGCAGATTATTGGGAAGGGAACCCCCTGGGATGCGGCTCAAGCAGTGCCCAAAGGGACTGGAATGCGGAATCACATCGAGAGACCCAAATGCTATACGAGGGCTCAAATCGAATTATCGATTTGGCCACGACATGGACGCATCGGAACGACTACCTTTGCCGAACCACTCGCAATTGCATCCATACCGAAACCAATAGACATTTCCGTTAGAGCCCTCGCATAGCATTCGGGAATCTCGCATGCCCCTCTAAATCGACCAATGCTGGCGCTCAATGAAAATCCGAGCGCTACCACCGTTCGAGCGCCAGCATTGGTCGAGTTAGAGGGGCACGGGGGAGAATGCTCCAGTCAACACCTCCCCTATATAAGTTATTTGTCCGATTCTCGCACAACCGTAGTCTGCCTCGTCGAATCAAACAACGGTCCCAGATTCCGACTTCCGTTCCGTAGAGACCCAAAAGCTAGATGGAGGCTCGCAAGAAAGAGAGTCGGCGCATAGCAATCGGGTTTCTCGAACGTTTAGGGACCGAGCTCACTTGCGGATAGGGCAAAATCCGCCAAGCAACCCAAAAGCTAGACGGGGGCTCGAATCGAATCGCCTAGGCGGCCACAACAACGACGTGTTGGATCGACTACCAGTGCCAAACCATTCAGCAAGACTAGTCTGTGTCGAGGCCGGATAGAGATTCTCAGAGAGCGCCCGCATAGCATTTAGGAGACCTGCCGCGTCCCTCACACTCGACAAATGGTGGTGCACGTTTATAAATCCGAGCGATCCCAACCCTTTCAAGCACCAACATCGGTCGAGATAGAGGGGCACGGAGGGGGCTGCGTGAGACAACACAGTCCCCTATATAAGTTATTTGTCCGATTCTCACACATCCGAAGAATGGTCATCAAATCGGACAACAGCCCAAACTTCCGACTTCCGTCCCAGAAAGCCCAAGAGCTATCTAAAACGTTCATGGCCGGAACTCGATCGCGGCTATACCAGTCCGCCAAGCAACCCAAAAGCTAGACTGGAGCTCTAGTCGAATCACCTCTGTGGCCATTGCAAGGACGTGTTGGAGCGACTACCATTGCCGAACCATTCCGCAGGTCGAGTCCATACCAAGGCCGCATAGAGATTCACGATGAGCTCCTGCATAGCAATCAGGAGACTTGCCGTGTCCATCACAATCGATAAATCCTGGTGCAAGATTTTTGCATCCGAGCGCTCCAACCAGTCGAGCACCAGCATCAATCGACATAAACGGGCACGGGGGGAGGATGCTCGAGAACACTACCTCCCCTATATAAGTTATTTGTCCGATTCTCAAGCAGCCGAAGTCTGGTCATCGAATCGGGTCAAAGACCACAACTTCCGACTTTACCCACAATGCAAGTCATCGAATCGAACATCGGCCCCCGAGTCGGACTCCATGCGTATGTCAGGTCATCGGACCCAAATTCCGCCTTCCTGCGCATGGCGGGCCATCAATATCAACTCGGTCATCGGACCCAAACTCCGCCTTTTTGCGTATGGCACGCCTTCAAATCGGTCATCGGACCCAAATTCCGCCTTCCTGTGCATGGCGGGCCATCAACATCAACTCGGTCATCGGACCCAAATTCCGCCTTTCTGCGCATGGCACGCCATCAACTCGGTCATCGGACCCAAATTCCGCCTTCCTGCGCATGGCAGGTCATCGGACACAAATTCAGACCTCGCCAATATGCCTACGTATCGAATCGGTCATCGGACCCAACTTCCGACTTCATCCATACTGTAGGGTCTTTGAGGTTGGCGCGGTGCGCTCAACCCAGGGAGTCGACCCATCGAAGCATACACCTCCCCTATATAAGCTATTTGTCCGATTCCCACACCTGTGTAGTTTGCACCTCTGACCAGGACATCGACCCCAACTTCCGAACTCGACTGCAACGACGGCACCAGCGCCTTGGTGCGCACCTTGCGACGCACAGTCCCAACATTCGCCTTCCTGCACATGGCAGGTCATCGGACCCAAATTCCGACCTCGCGAGTATGCCTACATATCGAATCGGTCATCGGACCCAACTTCCGACTTCATCCATACCGTAGGGTCTTTGAGGTTGGCGCGGTGCGCTCAACCCGGGGAGTCGACCCAACGAAGCATACACCTCCCCTATATAAGCTATTTGTCCGATTCCCACACCTGTGTAGTTTGCACCTCCGATCAAGACATCGACCCCAACTTCCGAACTCGCCTCCAACGACCGAACCAGCGCCTTGGTGCGCACCTTGCAACGCACAGTGCCAACATTCGCCTTCCTGCACGTGGCAGGTCATCGGACCCAAATTCCGACCTCGCGAGTATGCCTACATATCGAATCGGTCATCGGACCCAACTTCCGACTTCATCCATACCGTAGGGTCTTTGAGGTTGGCGCGGTGCGCTCAACCCGGGGAGTCGACCCAACGAAGCATACACCTCCCCTATATAAGCTATTTGTCCGATTCCCACACCTGTGTAGCTTGCACCTCCGATCAGGACATCGACCCCAACTTCCGAACTCGACTAAAAAGACCGCACCAGCGCCTTGGTGTGCACCTTGCAACGCACAGTGTCAACATTCGCCTTCCTGCACATGGCAGGTCATCGGACCCAAATTCCGACCTCATGAGCATACCTACTAATCGAATTGGTCATCGGACCCAACTTCCGACTTCATCCATACCGTAGGGTCTTTGAGGTTGGCGCGGTGCGCTCAACCTGGGGAGTCGACCCATCGAAGCATACACCTCCCCTATATAAGCTATTTGTCCGATTCCGACACCTGTGTAGTTTGCACCTCCGCTCAGGACATCGACCCCAACTTCCGAACTCGCCTGCAACGACCGAACCAGCGCCTTGGTGCGCACCAAAAGTGCGCACTTTTGGAGGGCACTTTTGTGCGCTCCAAAGGTGCGCACTTTTGGAGGGCACTTTTCTGCGCTCCAAAGGTGCGCACTTTTGGAGGGCACTTTTTGGAGGGCACTTTTCTGCGCTCCAAAGGTGCGCACTTTTGGAGGGCACTTTTTGGAGGGCACTTTTCTGCGCTCCAAAGGTGCGCACTTTTGGAGGGCACTTTTTGGAGGGCACTTTTCTGCGCTCCAAAGGTGCGCACTTTTGGAGGGCACTTTTTGGAGGGCACTTTTCTGCGCTCCAAAGGTGCGCACTTTTGGAGGGCACTTTTCTGCGCTCCAAAGGTGCGCACTTTTGGAGGGCACTTTTTGGAGGGCACTTTTCTGCGCTCCAAAGGTGCGCACTTTTGGAGGGCACTTTTTGGAGGGCACTTTTCTGCGCTCCAAAGGTGCGCACTTTTGGAGGGCACTTTTTGGAGGGCACTTTTCTGCGCTCCAAAGGTGCGCACTTTTGGAGGGCACTTTTGTGCACTCCAAAGGTGCGCACTTTTGGAGGGCACTTTTCCTGTGCTCCAAAGGTGCACACCTAGGTGAGCACCTTCGACCACACCTTGTAGCACACCAAACTCTGACTTTCGACTTCATCCGCAATGCAGGGTCTTTGAGGTTGGCGCAATGCGCACAACCAGGGGAGTCGACCCATCAAACCCAACACCTCCCCTATATAAGCTATTTGTCTGATTCTCATACATGCGTAGCCTGCAGGAGCAATTAGGACATCGACCCCAACTTTCGGCTTCTAAACGAAAACAAGGTCTTTGAGGTTGGTGTAATGCGAACAACTAGGGGAGTCAACCCATCAAACCCAACACCTCCCCTATATAAGCTATTTGTCTGATTCTCATACATGTGTAGTCTACAGGAGCAATTAGGACATCGACCCCAACTTTTGACTTCTTAACGAAAACAAGGTCTTTGAGGTTGACGTAATGCGCACAACCAGGGGAGTCGACCCATCAAACCCAACACCTCCCCTATATAAGCTATTTGTCCGATTCTCATACATGTGTAGCCTGCAGGAGCCATTAGGACATTGACCCCAACTTTTGACTTCTTAACGAAAACAAGGTCTTTGAGGTTGGCGTAATGCGCACAACCAAGGGAGTTGACCCATCAAACCCAACACCTCCCCTATATAAGCTATTTGTCTGATTCTCATACATGTGTAGCCTGCAACAACGATTAGGACATCCACCCCAACTTCTGAATTCGTCTGCGTTGACCGCACCAAAGGTGCACGCCTTGGTGCTCACCAAAATCCGACTTCCGACTTCTTCTGCTATGCGGGGTCTTTGAGGTTGGCGCAGTGCGCACAACCAGGGGAGTCAACCCACCGAATGCAACACCTCCCCTATATAAGCTATTTGTCTGATTCTCATACATGCGTAGACTGCAGCAATGATTAGGACATCCACCCCAACTTTTGACTTCTTAAACAAGACAGGGTCTTTGAAGTTGGTGCAGTGCACACAACCAGGGGAGTCGACCCATCAAACGCAACACCTCCCCTATATAAAGCTATTTGTCCGATTCTCATACGTGTAGTCTGCAGCAGCGATTAGGACATCGACCCCAACTTCCGAATTCGTTTGCATTGACCGCACCAAAGGTGCACGCCTTGGTGTGCACCCTGGAGTGCACTTTGGTGCTCACCTCGGTGCACACTTTGGTGTGCACCTCGGTGTGCACCAAAGGTGCGCACCTTGGAGCGCACCAAAGGTGTACACTTTGGAGCGCACCACATAGGGTCTTTGAGAGGTTGGCGCAGTGCGCACACCAAGGTGGGTGTTGAGGTGCGTGCCGAGGTGGGTGGGTGCTAGGGTGCGCTCCATGGTGGGTGCCAGGGTGGGTGCGTGCTAGGGTGGATTCCAAAGAGGGTCATAGGGTGGGTGCCAAGGTGGGTTGGTGATATAGTGGGTTCAAAGGTGGGTACTAGGGTGGGTTCCAAGGTGGGTCACAAGTTGGGTGCCAGGATGCGTGGGTGTTAGGTTGGGTGCCAAGGTGGGCTCCTGCGTGGGTGGGTGCTAGGGTGGGTTTCAAGGTGGACGCGAGGGCGGGTGCCAAGGTGGGTAACAAGTTGGGTGTTAGGATGGGTGAGTGCTAGAGTGGGTGCCAAGGTGGGTGGGTGCTAAGGTGGATGCCAAGGTGGTTCACAGGGTGGGTGGGTTCTAGGGTGAGTTCCAAGGTGGGTCACAGGTTCAGTGCTAGGGTGGGTGTCAAGGCGGGTGTCGAGGTGCCTGGGTGCTAGGGTGTGGATGCCAATGTGGGTCATAGGGTGGGTACTAGGGTGGGCTGCAATGTGGGTGCCAAGGTGGGTAACATGCTCGGTGGGTTCTAAATTGGGTGCCAGGGTGGGTGTGCACCCACCTTGCCCGAGGTGGGTGCCAAGGTGCCAGTGTGGGTGGGTGCTAAGGTGGATGCCAAGGTGGGTGAGAAGGTGGGTGATAGGTTGAGTGGTAGGATGGGTGGGTGCCAAGATGGGTCACAGGGTGGGTGCAAGGGTGGGTAGGTGCTAGGGTTGGTGTCAGGGTGGGTGGGTGCTAGGTTGGGTTCCAAGGTGGGTGCGAGGGTGAGTGTCAAGGTGGGTCACAGGTTAGGTGCTAGGATGGGTGAGTGCTAGGGTGCAAAGGTGCCAGGGTGGGTGCTAGGATGGGTCGATGCTAGGGTGAGTGGCAAGGTGGGTCCACAAGTGTCAAGGTGGGTGCCGAGGTGGGTGCCAAGTCGGCGACTGCTATGGTGGATGCCAAGGTGGGTCACGGGGTGGGTGCCAAGTTGCTAGGTTGGGTTCCAAGGTGGGTGCCAACGTGGGTGCTAGGGTGCGTGGGTTAAAGGGTGTGTCACAACGTGGGTGCCAGGATGGGTGCGCACCCACACTGGCCAAGACGGGTGCGGGTGCAAGGTTGGGTTCCAAGCCCGGTCACAGGCTGGGTGCTAGGATGGGTGGGTGCCAAGGTGGGCACCAGGGTGGGTGCACCCACCCTGGCCAAGGTGGGTCACGGGGTGGGTCCTAGGGTGGGTAACGGGGTGGGTACTAAGGTGCGTGCCAAGGTGGGTCATAGGGTGGGTGCCAAGGTGGGCACCAGGGTGGGTGTGCACCAACCCTAGCCAGGGTAGGTCACGGGGTGGTTGTCGGGGTGGGCGTCAAGGAGCCAAGGTGGGTGGCAAGTAGCCAAGTTGCGTGCCAAGGTGGGTGTCGGGGTGGGTGCCAAGGATCCAAGGTGGGTGCCAAGGAACCAAGGTGGGTGTCTGGGTGGGTGCCGAGGTGGGAGCCAGGGTGGGTCCCAAGGTGAGTGCAAAGGTGGGTGCCAGGGTCAAGGTGAGTGCCAATGTGGGTTCCAAGGTGCCAGGGTCAGGGTGAGTGCCAATGTGGGTTCAAAGGTGCTAAGTTGGGTGCGAGGTTGGGTGCGAGGGTGGGTGGGTGCCAAGGTGTGCTAGGTGGAAGCCCGGGTGGGTCGGCATCCCATGGGTGTCGAGTTGGGTGCCTGATGGGTGCTTCTTGTCAAGTTTTAGTCGTCGGGACTCATTTCGAGCCTTAGAGGTCGTTTCTTGTCCGGTTGCCCTGTCTTCGACCTGGGAACCCAATTTTGGTCCTCGGGTCCCATTTTTTTTTGTCTCGCATCCCACTTTTGGCCTGTGGCCTTTTCGGGGTCGATTCTCGTTTTGGGCATCAGAGCATGTTTCTTCTCCTAAAACCCAATATTTGTTTATTAAGTCTCGGAACACATTTTTGTTCTCGTGGACCCATCATGGGTCTTGGAACGCATTTGTGGTCCTTGGGTCCCATTTTGCATCCCGAAACTTGTGTTTTGGTGCTTGATCCCTATTTTGGGTGCCCACCTTGCACCAAGTGCGCACCCGGGGCAAACCGAGCGCCTTGGTGCACCGGGGCAAGATCGAGCGTGCACCCGAGGCGCCCCGAACATGCACCAAGGTGCACTCGGCCCACATGTGAGCGCAGGTCGTTGCGCCCGAGGTGGTGTGTGGGCACCGCGTTGCAGACGGGACACTGCACGCACACGACGCCCCCTCCAGGTGCACGCACGTAGGCCGGGCCGGGTGCACACCCGACGCCCTAGCAAGGTGCGCGCACCCGGGCAGGGCTCACACTTGGCGAACGGGGCGCACTTCGCGAGGGAGGGTGTGCACCTCGACGGGGGTGGGTGGCCGGGGTGGATTCGCACGTGGGTCGCGGTTTGCTAAGTACACACTGCGACAAGCTCATAACGGGTGCGATCATACCAGCGTTAGTGCACCGGATCCCATCAGAACTCCGCAGTTAAGCGCGCTTGGGCCGGAGTAGTACTGGGATGGGTGACCTCCCGGGAAGTCCCGGTGTTGCACCCTTTTTTAGTTTTTCGCCGGGCGTCGCAATGCTATTTGAATAAACCTTTTGCCCGTTTGCGTTCTCGTCGGGGCCGGGCCGGGCCGGGGTGCGCTGCCCGCACTACCGCGCGCGCGGGGGCGACACCGAGCGCGCACCCGAGGCGCCCCGAGCACACAGGCCACGGTGCAACCCGGGCGTTGTGCGCGCACCCCGGTGCGCCCGAGGTGCTGCGCGCGCACCCAGGTGAAATCGGTGTGCACCTCGGCCAGTGCGCGCTCGGTCGAGTCGCGCACGTTGGCCAAGGTGCACGGTGATGTTTCTTACTCTAAGGTTCCGCACCAGACGCCCGGGACAGGTGAGCGAAGCTGGGCGGGGCCGGGTGCGCGGCCGGGGCAGGTGCACGCAGCTGGAGAGAGCTTTGGAGCACACTTCGGAGCGCACCAATGATGCGCTCCATTCAAAAGTTTCCTGAAAAGGCAAAAAAAGTTGAGATTATAGAATTTCCCACTTGAGAGATTGTAAAAAAAAAAAATTTAAAATGAAGGAAACGCGGGTGCCAAGGTGTGCGCAGCCCAGCCCACCCTGGCGAAGGTGCACGCAAGGTGCGCACCCGAGGCAAACCGGACAATTAACCCAACTTTCGACTTCGCGCGCACCTTGGAGCGCACTTCGGAGCGCTCCTTGGTGCGCACCAATCTTGGGCACCTCGGAGTGCACCATGGCGCCCACCAAGGTGCGCACCCGGGGCAAACCGAGCTCCGACTTCGTGCGCACCTTGGAGCGCACGAAAGGTGCGCACCATGGCGCCCACCAAGGTGCGCAGCCCAGCCAAGGCGTGCGCATCAAGGTGCGCACCCTGGCGAAGGTGCGCACCCGGGGCAAACCGAGCTCCGACTTCGTGCGCACCTTGGAGCGCACAAAAGGTGCGCAACCCAGCCAAGGTGTGCGCACCCCGGTCAAACCGAGCTCCGAATCGTGCGCACCAGAGGTGCACGCCATCGTGCGCACCTTGGAGCACACTTCGGAGCCCTCCTTGGTGCGCGCCGATGTTGCGCACCTCGGAGCGCACCCGGGGAAAACAATGCAATTAACCCGACTTTCGACTTCGTGGGCACCTCGGAGCGCTCTCGGGTTCGCACCTCGGAGCACACCGAGGTGCGCACCTTTGATGCGCTGCCTTCACCAATTTCCAGAAAAGGCAAGAAAACATTGAGAAGGTGTGCGCACCGAGGTGCCCACCCTGGCGAAGGTGCACGCGAGGTGCGCACCCGGGGCAAACCGGGCTCCGACTTCGTGCACGCCGCACCTTGGAGCACACTTCGGAGCGCTCCTTGGTGCGCACCAGGGCGCGCAACCCAGCCGAGGTGCCCACCCCGGCGAAGGTGCACGCGAGGTGCGCACCCGGGGCAAACCGGGCTCCGACTTCGTGCACGCCATGGTGCCCACCGCGGCGAAGGTGCACGCGAGGTGCGCACCCGGGGCAAACCGGGCTCCGACTTCGTGCACGCCGCACCTTGGAGCACACTTCGGAGCGCTCCTTGGTGCGCACCATGGTGCCCACCAGGGCGCGCAACCCCGCCGAAGGTGCACGCGAGGTGCGCACCCGGGGCAAACCGGGCTCCGACTTCGTGCACGCCGCACCTTGGAGCACACTTCGGAGCGCTCCTTGGTGCGCACCATGGTGCCCACCAGGGCGCGCAACCCCGCCGAAGGTGCACGCGAGGTGCGCACCCGGGGCAAACCGGGCTCCGACTTCGTGCACGCCATGGTGCGCACCGCGGCGAAGGTGCGCACCCGGGGCAAACCGGGCTCCGACTTCGTGCACGCCGCACCTTGGAGCACACTTCGGAGCGCTCCTTGGTGCGCACCAGGGCGCGCAACCCAGCCGAGGTGCCCACCCCGGCGAAGGTGCACGCGAGGTGCGTACCCGGGGCAAACCGGGCTCCGACTTCGTGCACGCCGCACCTTGGAGCACACTTCGGAGCGCTCCTTGGTGCGCACCATGGTGCCCACCAGGCCGCGCAACCCAGCCAAGGTGTGCGCACCAAGGTGCACGCGAGGTGCGCACCCGGGGCAAACCGGGGTCCGACTTCGTGCACGCCGCACCTTGGAGCACACATCGGGGCGCTCCCGGGTTCGCACCGGCGTTGCGCACCGTGGTGGGCACCTCGGAGCACACCAAGGTGGGCAGCGAGGTGCGCACCTTTGATGCGATGCCTTCACTAATTTCCATAAAAGGCAAAAAAAAAACGAGATTTTAAAATTTCCGTTTTGAAAGATAGTGAGAAAAAGGGAATGCTGGTGCCATCTTGAGCCCGCCCTGGTGCGCAGCCCAGCCAAGGTGTGCGCACCAAGGTGCCCACCCTGGCGAAGGTGCGCGCCCGGGCAATTAACCCAACTTCCAACTTCGCGCGCGCCAGGGTGGGAGCGCACCCAACAACCGGGCCTGGGAAGAGCCAATGCGAGAAACCCCACCAAACGCTCTGACAAAAAAAGAGGGGGCGCTCCAGTAACCCCGCTTCGGAGCGCACCCTGGGCAAACCCAGCCAAGGTGCCCACCCCGGCCAAGGTGCAGGCGAGGTGCGCACCCGGGGCAAACCGGGCTCCGACAACGTGCACGCCGCACCTTGGAGCACACTTCGTAGCGCTCCCGGGTGCGCACCTCAGAGCACACCAAGGTGGGCAGCGAGGTGCGCACCTTTGATGCGCTGCCTTCACTAATTTCCAGAAAAGGCAAAAAAAAAAGGAGATTTTAAAATTTCCGTTTTGAAAGATAGTGAAAAAAACGGAACGCGCGTGCCATCTTGAGCCCGCCCTGGTGCGCAGCCCAGGTAAGGTGCCCACCCTGGCAAAGGTGCGCACCCGGGCAATTAACCCTACTTCCGACTTCGTGCGCGCCAGGGTGGCAACCGGGCCTCGGAAGAGCCAATGCGAGAAACCCCACCAAACGCTCCGACAAAAAAAGAGGCGGCGCTCCAATAACCCCGCTTCGGAGCGCAGCCGGGGCAAACCCAGCCAAGGTGCCCACCCCGACGAAGGTGCACGCGAGGTGCGCACCCGGGGCAAACCGGGCTCCGACAACGTGCACGCAGCACCTTGGAGCACACTTCGAAGCACTCCCGGGTGCCCACCGGCGTTGCGCACCGTGGTGGGCAGCGAGGTGCGCACCTTTGATGCGCTGCCTTCACTAATTTCCAGAAAAAGGCAAAAAAAAATGAGATTTTAAAATTTCCGTTTTGAAAGATAGTGAAAAAAAAGGAACGCGGGTGCCATCTTGAGCCCGCCCTGGTGCGCAGCCCAGGCAAGGCATGCGCACCAAGGTGCCCACCCGAGGTGCACACCCGGGGCAAACCGGGCTCCGACTTCGTGCAGGCCGCACCTTGGAGCACACTTCGGAGCGCTCCTTGGTGCGCACCATGGTGCCCACCAGGGCGCGCAACCCAGCCAAGGTCTGCACACCAAGGTGCCCACCCCGGCGAAGGTGCACGCGAGGTGCGCACCCGGGGCAAACCGGGCTCCGACTTCGTGCACGCCATGGTGCCCACCGCGGCGAAGGTGCACGCGAGGTGCGCACCCGGGGCAAACCGGGCTCCGACTTCGTGCACGCCGCACCTTGGAGCACACTTCGGAGCGCTCCTTGGTGCGCACCATGGTGCCCACCAGGGCGCGCAACCC
>NW_026728989.1:77500-92500 GCF_030272615.1 Cryptomeria japonica | reverse complement strand
TGATAGACGCCAACGAGCCCGCGCATAGCAATCGAGGTGTAAAAAGGGCGTTGAAGGCAGGAAGCCTGGACGAAAGAGGCTACGAGGTCACCTCGAAGCGGTCTAAGAATCGGGCGCACTTGGGGCGACTACCAGTGCCAACCCCTTATCCCGCGGTGCGTCCGACACACAGAAATTTCCAAGGCGGCCAAGGAGCCTCCCCGCATAGCAATCGGGGTGTGAGGTTACGGATGCAGCATTGATAGCAATCGAGGTGTGAGGCGAAGGATGCAGAAGTGAGAGCCGAGGGATGTAGCAGAGATAGCAATCGGGGTGTGTGATGCAGAAGAGATAGCAATCGAGGTGTGCGGTGGGAAGGGCCCAGCAGCCAGAATGCATGAAGCGACGGATGAAGCAGTGATGACAACCGGGCTGTGAGGAGAGGAGGGATGCAGCCAAGAAAGCAATCAGGGCTCGAGGCAAGGGATGCATCAAGGATAGCAATCATGTTGTGAGGCGAGATTCCAAAGGCTAAACGTGAGAGGCTGCAGGGTCGACTCAGAGAGGTCTATGCATGTGAGAGGCTGAAAGCAAGGTCGACTCGGAGCGGTCTATGCATCGGGCGCGCTTGGGGCGACTACCAGTGCCAACCCCTTATCCCGCGACGCGTCCGACAAAGAGAACGTTCCAAGGCGGCAGAGGAGGTTACCAGCCGAAGGATGCAGTAGCAATAACAGGTATAGTTCCGCGGCGGCCGAGAAGACTCACCGCATAGGAATCGGGATGCGAGGCGAGGGATGCGGCGGGAAGGCCCCGACGGCTAAACGGAAGAGGCTGCAGGGCCGCCTCGGAATGGTCCAAGCATCGGATGCGATTGGGACGACTACCAGTGCCAACCCCTTATCCCGCGATGCGTCCGATACACAGATAGTTCCAAGGCGGCCGAGGAGCCTCACCGCATATCAATCGGGGTGCGAGGCGAGGGATGGGGCGGGAAGGCCCCAACGGCTAGACGGAAGAGGCTTCAGGGCCACCTCGGAATGGTCCAAGCATCGGACGCGCTTGGGGCGACTGCCAGTGCCAACCCCTTATCCCGCGATGCGTCCGATACACAGATGGTTCCAAGGCGGCCGAGGAGCCTCACCGCATAGCAATCGGGGGTGCGAGGCGAGGGATGGGGCGGGAAGGCCCCAACGGCTAGACGGAAGAGGCTTCAGGGCCGCCTAGGAATGGTCCAAGCATCGGACACGCTTGGGGCGACTACCAGTGACAGCCCCCTATCCCGCGATGCGTCCGATACGAAGATGGTTCCAAGGCGGCCGAGGAGCCTCACCGCATAGCAATCGGGGTGCGAGGTGGGGGATGCGGCGAGATGGCCCCAACGGCTAGACGGAAGAGGCCACAGGGCCGCGTCGGAATAGTCCAAGCATCGGACGCGCTTGGGGCGACTACCAGTGACAACCCCTTATCCCGCGATGCGTCCGATACGAAGATAGTTCCAAGGCGGCCGAGGAGCCTCACCGCATAGCAATCGGGGTGCGAGGTGGGGGATGCGGCGAGATGGCCCCAACGGCTAGACGGAAGAGGCTGCAGGGCCGCCTCGGAATAGTCCAAGCATCGGACGCGCTTGGGGCCACTACCAGTGACAACCCCTTATCCCGCAATGCGTCCGATACGAAGATAGTTCCAAGGCGGCCGAAGAGCCTCACCGCATAGCAATCGGGGTGCGAGGTGGGGGATGCGGCGAGATGGCCCCAACGGCTAGACGGAAGAGGCCACAGGGCCGCCTCGGAATAGTCCAAGCATCGGACGCGCTTGGGGCGACTACCAGTGACAACCCCTTATCCCGCGATGCGTCCGATACGAAGATAGTTCCCAGGCGGCCGAGGAGCCTCACCGCATAGCAATCGGGGTGCGAGGCGAGGGATGCGGCGAGATGGCCCCAAAGGCTAGACGGAAGAGGCTGCAGGGCTGCCTCGGAATAGTCCAAGCATCGGACGCGCTTGGGGCGACTACCACTGCCAACCCCTTATCCCGCGATGCGTCCGATACACAGATAGTTCCGAGGCGGCCGAGGAGGTGGGGGATGCAGCGAGATGGCCCCAACGGCTAGACGGAAGAGGCTGCAGGGCCGCCTCGGAATAGTCCAAGCATCGGACGCGCTTGGGGCGACTACCAGTGACAACCCCTTATCCCGCGATGCGTCCGATACACAGATAGTTCCGAGGCGGCCAAGGAGCCTCACCGCATAGCAATCGTGGTGCGAGGTGGGGGATGCGGCGAGATGGCCCCAACGGCTAGACGGAAGAGGCTGCAGGGCCGCCTCGGAATGGTCCAAGCATCGGATGCGCTTGGGGCGACTACCACTGCCAACCCCTTATCCCGCGATGCGTCCGATACACAGATAGTTCCAAGGCGGCCGAGGAGCCTCACAGCATAGCAATCAGGGTGCGAGGCGAGGGATGCGGCGAGAAAGCCCCAACGGCTAGAGGGAAGAGGCTTCAGGTCCGCCTCGGAATGGTCCAAGCATCGGACGCGCTTGGGGCGACTACCAGTGACAACCCCTTATCCCGCGACGCGTCCGATACACAGATAGTTCCAAGGCGGCCGAGGAGCCTCACCGCATAGCAATCGGGGTGCGAGGCGAGGGATGCGGCGAGAAGGACCCAACGGCTACACGGAAGAGGCTTCGGGGCCGCCTCGGAATGGTCCAAGCATCGGACGCGCTTGGGGCGACTACCAGTGACAACCCCTTATCCCGCGACGCGTCCGATACACAGATAGTTCCAAGGCGGCCGAGGAGCCTCACCGCATAGCAATCGGGGTGCGAGGCGAGGGATGCGGCGAGAAGGACCCAACGGCTACACGGAAGAGGCTTCGGGGCCGCCTCGGAATGGTCCAAGCATCGGACGCGCTTGGGGCGACTACCAGTGACAACCCCTTATCCCGCGACGCGTCCGATACACAGATAGTTCCAAGGCGGCCGAGGAGCCTCACCGCATAGCAATCGGGGTGCGAGGCGAGGGATGCGGCGAGAAGGACCCAACGGCTAGACGGAAGAGGCTTCGGGTCCGCCTCGGAATGGTCCAAGCATCGGACGCGCTTGGGGCGACTACCAGTGACAACCCCTTATCCCGCGACGCGTCCGATACACAGATAGTTCCAAGGCGGCCGAGGAGCCTCACCGCATAGCAATCGGGGTGCGAGGCGAGGGATGCGGCGAGAAGGACCCAACGGCTAGACGGAAGAGGCTTCGGGTCCGCCTCGGAATGGTCCAAGCATCGGACGCGCTTGGGGCGACTACCAGTGACAACCCCTTATCCCGCGACGCGTCCGATACACAGATAGTTCCAAGGCGGCCGAGGAGCCTCACCGCATAGCAATCGGGGTGCGAGGCGAGGGATGCGGCGAGAAGGACCCAACGGCTAGACGGAAGAGGCTTCGGGTCCGCCTCGGAATGGTCCAAGCATCGGACGCGCTTGGGGCGACTACCAGTGACAACCCCTTATCCCGCGACGCGTCCGATACACAGATAGTTCCGAGGCGGCCGAGGAGCCTCACCGCATAGCAATCGGGGTGCGAGGCGAAGGATGCGGCGAGAAGGACCCAACGGCTAGACGGAAGAGGCTTCGGGTCCGCCTCGGAATGGTCTAAGCATCGGACGCGCTTGGGGCGACTACCAGTGACAACCCCTTATCCCGCGACGCATCCGATACACAGATAGTTCCAAGGCGGCCGAGGAGCCTCACCGCATAGCAATCGGGGTGCGAGGCGAGGGATGCGGCGAGAAGGACCCAACGGCTAGACGGAAGAGGCTTCAGGGCCGCCTCGGAATGGTCCAAGCATCGGACGCGCTTGGGGCGACTACCAATGACAACCCCTTATCCCGCGACGCGTCCGATACACAGATAGTTCCGAGGCGGCCGAGGAGCCTCACCGCATAGCAATCGGGGTGCGAGGCGAGGGATGCGGCGAGAAGGACCCAACGGCTAGACGGAAGAGGCTTCAGGGCCGCCTCGGAATGGTCCAAGCATCGGACGCGCTTGGGGCGACTACCAGTGACAACCCCTTATCCCGCGACGCGTCCGATACACAGATAGTTCCGAGGCGGCCGAGGAGCCTCACCGCATAGCAATCGGGGTGCGAGGCGAGGGATGCGGCGAGAAGGACCCAACGGCTAGACGGAAGAGGCTTCAGGGCCGCCTCGGAATGGTCCAAGCATCGGACGCGCTTGGGGCGACTACCGTTGCCAACCCCTTATCCCGCGATGCGTCTGATACACAGATAGTTCCGAGGCGGCCGAGGAGCCTCACCGCATAGCAATCGGGTTGCGAGGCAGATTATTGGGAAGGGAACCCCCTGGGATGCGGCTCAAGCAGTGCCCAAAGGGACTGGAATGCGGAATCACATCGAGAGACCCAAATGCTATACGAGGGCTCAAATCGAATTATCGATTTGGCCACGACATGGACGCATCGGAACGACTACCTTTGCCGAACCACTCGCAATTGCATCCATACCGAAACCAATAGACATTTCCGTTAGAGCCCTCGCATAGCATTCGGGAATCTCGCATGCCCCTCTAAATCGACCAATGCTGGCGCTCAATGAAAATCCGAGCGCTACCACCGTTCGAGCGCCAGCATTGGTCGAGTTAGAGGGGCACGGGGGAGAATGCTCCAGTCAACACCTCCCCTATATAAGTTATTTGTCCGATTCTCGCACAACCGTAGTCTGCCTCGTCGAATCAAACAACGGTCCCAGATTCCGACTTCCGTTCCGTAGAGACCCAAAAGCTAGATGGAGGCTCGCAAGAAAGAGAGTCGGCGCATAGCAATCGGGTTTCTCGAACGTTTAGGGACCGAGCTCACTTGCGGATAGGGCAAAATCCGCCAAGCAACCCAAAAGCTAGACGGGGGCTCGAATCGAATCGCCTAGGCGGCCACAACAACGACGTGTTGGATCGACTACCAGTGCCAAACCATTCAGCAAGACTAGTCTGTGTCGAGGCCGGATAGAGATTCTCAGAGAGCGCCCGCATAGCATTTAGGAGACCTGCCGCGTCCCTCACACTCGACAAATGGTGGTGCACGTTTATAAATCCGAGCGATCCCAACCCTTTCAAGCACCAACATCGGTCGAGATAGAGGGGCACGGAGGGGGCTGCGTGAGACAACACAGTCCCCTATATAAGTTATTTGTCCGATTCTCACACATCCGAAGAATGGTCATCAAATCGGACAACAGCCCAAACTTCCGACTTCCGTCCCAGAAAGCCCAAGAGCTATCTAAAACGTTCATGGCCGGAACTCGATCGCGGCTATACCAGTCCGCCAAGCAACCCAAAAGCTAGACTGGAGCTCTAGTCGAATCACCTCTGTGGCCATTGCAAGGACGTGTTGGAGCGACTACCATTGCCGAACCATTCCGCAGGTCGAGTCCATACCAAGGCCGCATAGAGATTCACGATGAGCTCCTGCATAGCAATCAGGAGACTTGCCGTGTCCATCACAATCGATAAATCCTGGTGCAAGATTTTTGCATCCGAGCGCTCCAACCAGTCGAGCACCAGCATCAATCGACATAAACGGGCACGGGGGGAGGATGCTCGAGAACACTACCTCCCCTATATAAGTTATTTGTCCGATTCTCAAGCAGCCGAAGTCTGGTCATCGAATCGGGTCAAAGACCACAACTTCCGACTTTACCCACAATGCAAGTCATCGAATCGAACATCGGCCCCCGAGTCGGACTCCATGCGTATGTCAGGTCATCGGACCCAAATTCCGCCTTCCTGCGCATGGCGGGCCATCAATATCAACTCGGTCATCGGACCCAAACTCCGCCTTTTTGCGTATGGCACGCCTTCAAATCGGTCATCGGACCCAAATTCCGCCTTCCTGTGCATGGCGGGCCATCAACATCAACTCGGTCATCGGACCCAAATTCCGCCTTTCTGCGCATGGCACGCCATCAACTCGGTCATCGGACCCAAATTCCGCCTTCCTGCGCATGGCAGGTCATCGGACACAAATTCAGACCTCGCCAATATGCCTACGTATCGAATCGGTCATCGGACCCAACTTCCGACTTCATCCATACTGTAGGGTCTTTGAGGTTGGCGCGGTGCGCTCAACCCAGGGAGTCGACCCATCGAAGCATACACCTCCCCTATATAAGCTATTTGTCCGATTCCCACACCTGTGTAGTTTGCACCTCTGACCAGGACATCGACCCCAACTTCCGAACTCGACTGCAACGACGGCACCAGCGCCTTGGTGCGCACCTTGCGACGCACAGTCCCAACATTCGCCTTCCTGCACATGGCAGGTCATCGGACCCAAATTCCGACCTCGCGAGTATGCCTACATATCGAATCGGTCATCGGACCCAACTTCCGACTTCATCCATACCGTAGGGTCTTTGAGGTTGGCGCGGTGCGCTCAACCCGGGGAGTCGACCCAACGAAGCATACACCTCCCCTATATAAGCTATTTGTCCGATTCCCACACCTGTGTAGTTTGCACCTCCGATCAAGACATCGACCCCAACTTCCGAACTCGCCTCCAACGACCGAACCAGCGCCTTGGTGCGCACCTTGCAACGCACAGTGCCAACATTCGCCTTCCTGCACGTGGCAGGTCATCGGACCCAAATTCCGACCTCGCGAGTATGCCTACATATCGAATCGGTCATCGGACCCAACTTCCGACTTCATCCATACCATAGGGTCTTTGAGGTTGGCGCGGTGCGCTCAACCCGGGGAGTCGACCCAACGAAGCATACACCTCCCCTATATAAGCTATTTGTCCGATTCCCACACCTGTGTAGCTTGCACCTCCGATCAGGACATCGACCCCAACTTCCGAACTCGACTAAAAAGACCGCACCAGCGCCTTGGTGTGCACCTTGCAACGCACAGTGTCAACATTCGCCTTCCTGCACATGGCAGGTCATCGGACCCAAATTCCGACCTCATGAGCATACCTACTAATCGAATTGGTCATCGGACCCAACTTCCGACTTCATCCATACCGTAGGGTCTTTGAGGTTGGCGCGGTGCGCTCAACCTGGGGAGTCGACCCATCGAAGCATACACCTCCCCTATATAAGCTATTTGTCCGATTCCGACACCTGTGTAGTTTGCACCTCCGCTCAGGACATCGACCCCAACTTCCGAACTCGCCTGCAACGACCGAACCAGCGCCTTGGTGCGCACCAAAAGTGCGCACTTTTGGAGGGCACTTTTGTGCGCTCCAAAGGTGCGCACTTTTGGAGGGCACTTTTCTGCGCTCCAAAGGTGCGCACTTTTGGAGGGCACTTTTTGGAGGGCACTTTTCTGCGCTCCAAAGGTGCGCACTTTTGGAGGGCACTTTTTGGAGGGCACTTTTCTGCGCTCCAAAGGTGCGCACTTTTGGAGGGCACTTTTTGGAGGGCACTTTTCTGCGCTCCAAAGGTGCGCACTTTTGGAGGGCACTTTTTGGAGGGCACTTTTCTGCGCTCCAAAGGTGCGCACTTTTGGAGGGCACTTTTTGGAGGGCACTTTTCTGCGCTCCAAAGGTGCGCACTTTTGGAGGGCACTTTTCTGCGCTCCAAAGGTGCGCACTTTTGGAGGGCACTTTTTGGAGGGCACTTTTCTGCGCTCCAAAGGTGCGCACTTTTGGAGGGCACTTTTTGGAGGGCACTTTTCTGCGCTCCAAAGGTGCGCACTTTTGGAGGGCACTTTTTGGAGGGCACTTTTCTGCGCTCCAAAGGTGCGCACTTTTGGAGGGCACTTTTGTGCACTCCAAAGGTGCGCACTTTTGGAGGGCACTTTTCCTGTGCTCCAAAGGTGCACACCTAGGTGAGCACCTTCGACCACACCTTGTAGCACACCAAACTCTGACTTTCGACTTCATCCGCAATGCAGGGTCTTTGAGGTTGGCGCAATGCGCACAACCAGGGGAGTCGACCCATCAAACCCAACACCTCCCCTATATAAGCTATTTGTCTGATTCTCATACATGCGTAGCCTGCAGGAGCAATTAGGACATCGACCCCAACTTTCGGCTTCTAAACGAAAACAAGGTCTTTGAGGTTGGTGTAATGCGAACAACTAGGGGAGTCAACCCATCAAACCCAACACCTCCCCTATATAAGCTATTTGTCTGATTCTCATACATGTGTAGTCTACAGGAGCAATTAGGACATCGACCCCAACTTTTGACTTCTTAACGAAAACAAGGTCTTTGAGGTTGACGTAATGCGCACAACCAGGGGAGTCGACCCATCAAACCCAACACCTCCCCTATATAAGCTATTTGTCCGATTCTCATACATGTGTAGCCTGCAGGAGCCATTAGGACATTGACCCCAACTTTTGACTTCTTAACGAAAACAAGGTCTTTGAGGTTGGCGTAATGCGCACAACCAAGGGAGTTGACCCATCAAACCCAACACCTCCCCTATATAAGCTATTTGTCTGATTCTCATACATGTGTAGCCTGCAACAACGATTAGGACATCCACCCCAACTTCTGAATTCGTCTGCGTTGACCGCACCAAAGGTGCACGCCTTGGTGCTCACCAAAATCCGACTTCCGACTTCTTCTGCTATGCGGGGTCTTTGAGGTTGGCGCAGTGCGCACAACCAGGGGAGTCAACCCACCGAATGCAACACCTCCCCTATATAAGCTATTTGTCTGATTCTCATACATGCGTAGACTGCAGCAATGATTAGGACATCCACCCCAACTTTTGACTTCTTAAACAAGACAGGGTCTTTGAAGTTGGTGCAGTGCACACAACCAGGGGAGTCGACCCATCAAACGCAACACCTCCCCTATATAAAGCTATTTGTCCGATTCTCATACGTGTAGTCTGCAGCAGCGATTAGGACATCGACCCCAACTTCCGAATTTGTTTGCATTGACCGCACCAAAGGTGCACGCCTTGGTGTGCACCCTGGAGTGCACTTTGGTGCTCACCTCGGTGCACACTTTGGTGTGCACCTCGGTGTGCACCAAAGGTGCGCACCTTGGAGCGCACCAAAGGTGTACACTTTGGAGCGCACCACATAGGGTCTTTGAGAGGTTGGCGCAGTGCGCACACCAAGGTGGGTGTTGAGGTGCGTGCCGAGGTGGGTGGGTGCTAGGGTGCGCTCCATGGTGGGTGCCAGGGTGGGTGCGTGCTAGGGTGGATTCCAAAGAGGGTCATAGGGTGGGTGCCAAGGTGGGTTGGTGATATAGTGGGTTCAAAGGTGGGTACTAGGGTGGGTTCCAAGGTGGGTCACAAGTTGGGTGCCAGGATGCGTGGGTGTTAGGTTGGGTGCCAAGGTGGGCTCCTGCGTGGGTGGGTGCTAGGGTGGGTTTCAAGGTGGACGCGAGGGCGGGTGCCAAGGTGGGTAACAAGTTGGGTGTTAGGATGGGTGAGTGCTAGAGTGGGTGCCAAGGTGGGTGGGTGCTAAGGTGGATGCCAAGGTGGTTCACAGGGTGGGTGGGTTCTAGGGTGAGTTCCAAGGTGGGTCACAGGTTCAGTGCTAGGGTGGGTGTCAAGGCGGGTGTCGAGGTGCCTGGGTGCTAGGGTGTGGATGCCAATGTGGGTCATAGGGTGGGTACTAGGGTGGGCTGCAATGTGGGTGCCAAGGTGGGTAACATGCTCGGTGGGTTCTAAATTGGGTGCCAGGGTGGGTGTGCACCCACCTTGCCCGAGGTGGGTGCCAAGGTGCCAGTGTGGGTGGGTGCTAAGGTGGATGCCAAGGTGGGTGAGAAGGTGGGTGATAGGTTGAGTGGTAGGATGGGTGGGTGCCAAGATGGGTCACAGGGTGGGTGCAAGGGTGGGTAGGTGCTAGGGTTGGTGTCAGGGTGGGTGGGTGCTAGGTTGGGTTCCAAGGTGGGTGCGAGGGTGAGTGTCAAGGTGGGTCACAGGTTAGGTGCTAGGATGGGTGAGTGCTAGGGTGCAAAGGTGCCAGGGTGGGTGCTAGGATGGGTCGATGCTAGGGTGAGTGGCAAGGTGGGTCCACAAGTGTCAAGGTGGGTGCCGAGGTGGGTGCCAAGTCGGCGACTGCTATGGTGGATGCCAAGGTGGGTCACGGGGTGGGTGCCAAGTTGCTAGGTTGGGTTCCAAGGTGGGTGCCAACGTGGGTGCTAGGGTGCGTGGGTTAAAGGGTGTGTCACAACGTGGGTGCCAGGATGGGTGCGCACCCACACTGGCCAAGACGGGTGCGGGTGCAAGGTTGGGTTCCAAGCCCGGTCACAGGCTGGGTGCTAGGATGGGTGGGTGCCAAGGTGGGCACCAGGGTGGGTGCACCCACCCTGGCCAAGGTGGGTCACGGGGTGGGTCCTAGGGTGGGTAACGGGGTGGGTACTAAGGTGCGTGCCAAGGTGGGTCATAGGGTGGGTGCCAAGGTGGGCACCAGGGTGGGTGTGCACCAACCCTAGCCAGGGTAGGTCACGGGGTGGTTGTCGGGGTGGGCGTCAAGGAGCCAAGGTGGGTGGCAAGTAGCCAAGTTGCGTGCCAAGGTGGGTGTCGGGGTGGGTGCCAAGGATCCAAGGTGGGTGCCAAGGAACCAAGGTGGGTGTCTGGGTGGGTGCCGAGGTGGGAGCCAGGGTGGGTCCCAAGGTGAGTGCAAAGGTGGGTGCCAGGGTCAAGGTGAGTGCCAATGTGGGTTCCAAGGTGCCAGGGTCAGGGTGAGTGCCAATGTGGGTTCAAAGGTGCTAAGTTGGGTGCGAGGTTGGGTGCGAGGGTGGGTGGGTGCCAAGGTGTGCTAGGTGGAAGCCCGGGTGGGTCGGCATCCCATGGGTGTCGAGTTGGGTGCCTGATGGGTGCTTCTTGTCAAGTTTTAGTCGTCGGGACTCATTTCGAGCCTTAGAGGTCGTTTCTTGTCCGGTTGCCCTGTCTTCGACCTGGGAACCCAATTTTGGTCCTCGGGTCCCATTTTTTTTTGTCTCGCATCCCACTTTTGGCCTGTGGCCTTTTCGGGGTCGATTCTCGTTTTGGGCATCAGAGCATGTTTCTTCTCCTAAAACCCAATATTTGTTTATTAAGTCTCGGAACACATTTTTGTTCTCGTGGACCCATCATGGGTCTTGGAACGCATTTGTGGTCCTTGGGTCCCATTTTGCATCCCGAAACTTGTGTTTTGGTGCTTGATCCCTATTTTGGGTGCCCACCTTGCACCAAGTGCGCACCCGGGGCAAACCGAGCGCCTTGGTGCACCGGGGCAAGATCGAGCGTGCACCCGAGGCGCCCCGAACATGCACCAAGGTGCACTCGGCCCACATGTGAGCGCAGGTCGTTGCGCCCGAGGTGGTGTGTGGGCACCGCGTTGCAGACGGGACACTGCACGCACACGACGCCCCCTCCAGGTGCACGCACGTAGGCCGGGCCGGGTGCACACCCGACGCCCTAGCAAGGTGCGCGCACCCGGGCAGGGCTCACACTTGGCGAACGGGGCGCACTTCGCGAGGGAGGGTGTGCACCTCGACGGGGGTGGGTGGCCGGGGTGGATTCGCACGTGGGTCGCGGTTTGCTAAGTACACACTGCGACAAGCTCATAACGGGTGCGATCATACCAGCGTTAGTGCACCGGATCCCATCAGAACTCCGCAGTTAAGCGCGCTTGGGCCGGAGTAGTACTGGGATGGGTGACCTCCCGGGAAGTCCCGGTGTTGCACCCTTTTTTAGTTTTTCGCCGGGCGTCGCAATGCTATTTGAATAAACCTTTTGCCCGTTTGCGTTCTCGTCGGGGCCGGGCCGGGCCGGGGTGCGCTGCCCGCACTACCGCGCGCGCGGGGGCGACACCGAGCGCGCACCCGAGGCGCCCCGAGCACACAGGCCACGGTGCAACCCGGGCGTTGTGCGCGCACCCCGGTGCGCCCGAGGTGCTGCGCGCGCACCCAGGTGAAATCGGTGTGCACCTCGGCCAGTGCGCGCTCGGTCGAGTCGCGCACGTTGGCCAAGGTGCACGGTGATGTTTCTTACTCTAAGGTTCCGCACCAGACGCCCGGGACAGGTGAGCGAAGCTGGGCGGGGCCGGGTGCGCGGCCGGGGCAGGTGCACGCAGCTGGAGAGAGCTTTGGAGCACACTTCGGAGCGCACCAATGATGCGCTCCATTCAAAAGTTTCCTGAAAAGGCAAAAAAAGTTGAGATTATAGAATTTCCCACTTGAGAGATTGTAAAAAAAAAAAATTTAAAATGAAGGAAACGCGGGTGCCAAGGTGTGCGCAGCCCAGCCAAGGTGTGCGCACCAAGGCGCCCACCCTGGCGAAGGTGCACGCAAGGTGCGCACCCGAGGCAAACCGGACAATTAACCCAACTTTCGACTTCGCGCGCACCTTGGAGCGCACTTCGGAGCGCTCCTTGGTGCGCACCAATCTTGGGCACCTCGGAGTGCACCATGGCGCCCACCAAGGTGCGCACCCGGGGCAAACCGAGCTCCGACTTCGTGCGCACCTTGGAGCGCACGAAAGGTGCGCACCATGGCGCCCACCAAGGTGCGCAGCCCAGCCAAGGCGTGCGCATCAAGGTGCGCACCCTGGCGAAGGTGCGCACCCGGGGCAAACCGAGCTCCGACTTCGTGCGCACCTTGGAGCGCACAAAAGGTGCGCAACCCAGCCAAGGTGTGCGCACCCCGGTCAAACCGAGCTCCGAATCGTGCGCACCAGAGGTGCACGCCATCGTGCGCACCTTGGAGCACACTTCGGAGCCCTCCTTGGTGCGCGCCGATGTTGCGCACCTCGGAGCGCACCCGGGGAAAACAATGCAATTAACCCGACTTTCGACTTCGTGGGCACCTCGGAGCGCTCTCGGGTTCGCACCTCGGAGCACACCGAGGTGCGCACCTTTGATGCGCTGCCTTCACCAATTTCCAGAAAAGGCAAGAAAACATTGAGAAGGTGTGCGCACCGAGGTGCCCACCCTGGCGAAGGTGCACGCGAGGTGCGCACCCGGGGCAAACCGGGCTCCGACTTCGTGCACGCCGCACCTTGGAGCACACTTCGGAGCGCTCCTTGGTGCGCACCAGGGCGCGCAACCCAGCCGAGGTGCCCACCCCGGCGAAGGTGCACGCGAGGTGCGCACCCGGGGCAAACCGGGCTCCGACTTCGTGCACGCCATGGTGCCCACCGCGGCGAAGGTGCACGCGAGGTGCGCACCCGGGGCAAACCGGGCTCCGACTTCGTGCACGCCGCACCTTGGAGCACACTTCGGAGCGCTCCTTGGTGCGCACCATGGTGCCCACCAGGGCGCGCAACCCCGCCGAAGGTGCACGCGAGGTGCGCACCCGGGGCAAACCGGGCTCCGACTTCGTGCACGCCGCACCTTGGAGCACACTTCGGAGCGCTCCTTGGTGCGCACCATGGTGCCCACCAGGGCGCGCAACCCCGCCGAAGGTGCACGCGAGGTGCGCACCCGGGGCAAACCGGGCTCCGACTTCGTGCACGCCATGGTGCGCACCGCGGCGAAGGTGCGCACCCGGGGCAAACCGGGCTCCGACTTCGTGCACGCCGCACCTTGGAGCACACTTCGGAGCGCTCCTTGGTGCGCACCAGGGCGCGCAACCCAGCCGAGGTGCCCACCCCGGCGAAGGTGCACGCGAGGTGCGTACCCGGGGCAAACCGGGCTCCGACTTCGTGCACGCCGCACCTTGGAGCACACTTCGGAGCGCTCCTTGGTGCGCACCATGGTGCCCACCAGGCCGCGCAACCCATCCAAGGTGTGCGCACCAAGGTGCACGCGAGGTGCGCACCCGGGGCAAACCGGGGTCCGACTTCGTGCACGCCGCACCTTGGAGCACACATCGGGGCGCTCCCGGGTTCGCACCGGCGTTGCGCACCGTGGTGGGCACCTCGGAGCACACCAAGGTGGGCAGCGAGGTGCGCACCTTTGATGCGATGCCTTCACTAATTTCCATAAAAGGCAAAAAAAAAACGAGATTTTAAAATTTCCGTTTTGAAAGATAGTGAGAAAAAGGGAATGCTGGTGCCATCTTGAGCCCGCCCTGGTGCGCAGCCCAGCCAAGGTGTGCGCACCAAGGTGCCCACCCTGGCGAAGGTGCGCGCCCGGGCAATTAACCCAACTTCCAACTTCGCGCGCGCCAGGGTGGGAGCGCACCCAACAACCGGGCCTGGGAAGAGCCAATGCGAGAAACCCCACCAAACGCTCTGACAAAAAAAGAGGGGGCGCTCCAGTAACCCCGCTTCGGAGCGCACCCTGGGCAAACCCAGCCAAGGTGCCCACCCCGGCCAAGGTGCAGGCGAGGTGCGCACCCGGGGCAAACCGGGCTCCGACAACGTGCACGCCGCACCTTGGAGCACACTTCGTAGCGCTCCCGGGTGCGCACCTCAGAGCACACCAAGGTGGGCAGCGAGGTGCGCACCTTTGATGCGCTGCCTTCACTAATTTCCAGAAAAGGCAAAAAAAAAAGGAGATTTTAAAATTTCCGTTTTGAAAGATAGTGAAAAAAACGGAACGCGCGTGCCATCTTGAGCCCGCCCTGGTGCGCAGCCCAGGTAAGGTGCCCACCCTGGCAAAGGTGCGCACCCGGGCAATTAACCCTACTTCCGACTTCGTGCGCGCCAGGGTGGCAACCGGGCCTCGGAAGAGCCAATGCGAGAAACCCCACCAAACGCTCCGACAAAAAAAGAGGCGGCGCTCCAATAACCCCGCTTCGGAGCGCAGCCGGGGCAAACCCAGCCAAGGTGCCCACCCCGACGAAGGTGCACGCGAGGTGCGCACCCGGGGCAAACCGGGCTCCGACAACGTGCACGCAGCACCTTGGAGCACACTTCGAAGCACTCCCGGGTGCCCACCGGCGTTGCGCACCGTGGTGGGCAGCGAGGTGCGCACCTTTGATGCGCTGCCTTCACTAATTTCCAGAAAAAGGCAAAAAAAAATGAGATTTTAAAATTTCCGTTTTGAAAGATAGTGAAAAAAAAGGAACGCGGGTGCCATCTTGAGCCCGCCCTGGTGCGCAGCCCAGGCAAGGCATGCGCACCAAGGTGCCCACCCGAGGTGCACACCCGGGGCAAACCGGGCTCCGA